>NW_027505527.1:0-189241 GCF_021521415.1 Bidens hawaiensis | reverse complement strand
CCTGTCCTTGATCTGAAAGACCCTGTCGGTGGTCTCTTGGACAATTTCAGACCCTGTAAGTTGTTTTTCTCCAACTTCTGCCCAACAAAGAGGGGATCGACATTTTCTTCCGTATAAAGCTTCAAATGGAGCAGCTTTAATACTGGAGTGATAACTGTTATTATAAGAGAATTCCGCTAAAGGCAAATAAGTATCCCAAGTATTTCCAAAATCAATGATACAGGCTCGCAACATGTCTTCCAATGTTTGGATAGTTCTCTCGCTTTGACCGTTGGTCTGGGGATAGTAGGCGGTGCTCATGTCTAAGCGAGTTCCTAGGGATTCGTGAAGAGATTGCCAAAAATGAGAAACAAAACGACCATCTCTGTCAGAAATGATTGAGACAGGTATGCCATGTTTGGCTACAATCTCGTTCAGATACAGCTGAGTTAACTTCTCCATTCTGTCTTTTTCTCTAATGGGTATAAAATGAGCGGATTTGGTCAATCTATCCACAATTACCCAAATAGCATCATGACTCCGCGGCATAACTGGCAATTTGGTTATGAAGTCCATGGTAATATTATCCCATTTCCACTGTGGAATCTCTGGTTGTTGCCGTAGACCAGGCGGTCTTCTATGTTCAGCTTTTACTTTGGAACATGTCAGGCACTTGCTGACATATACAGTTATATCTCTTTTCAAGTTAGGCCACCAATAATGTTCTTGGAGATCCTTGTACATCTTAGTTGATCCTGGGTGGATCGAGTATCCAGACTTATGCGCTTCATCTAGTACAAGTTTACGCAGATTTCCATAGAATGGTACCCAAACTCAATCGATTAGATATAATGTTCCATCGAATTTTGTGACGAATTCACATTCAAGTCCTTGCAATTTCTCAAACCTTAAGTTTCGCGGTTTCAAAGCTTCACGCTGTGCATCACGAATTTGAGTAGTGAGACTAGTTTGAATCATTAATCCTAATGCACGAACACGTAGAGGCTTTTCTCTTTCCTTTTGACTCAATGCATCAGGCACAACATTCGCTTTACCCGGGTGGTAACGAATATCACAGTCATAATCATTGAGTAACTCTACCCATCGGCGTTGCCTCATATTTAGCTGTTTCTGATCAAAGATATGCTGGAGACTCTTATGATCAGTAAATATTGTACATTTCGTTCCATACAAATAATGCCTCCAAATCTTAAGAGCAAACACAACGGCTCCCAGTTCCAAATCATGGGTCGTATAATTCTTTTCATGTACCTTGAGCTGTCTTGATGCGTATGCTATCACCTTGTCTCGTTGCATAAGCATACAACCAAGACCTAAGCGAGACGCATCACAATATACTACAAATCCATCGGTTCCTTCTAGTAAGGACAAGATAGGTGCCACACAACATTTGTTTTAAAGTCTGAAAGGCTTCTTCTTGATCTTCGGTCCAATTATACTTCCTTTCCTTCTTAGTTAATAGCGTCAAAGGTTGAGCTATTTTAGATAAATTCTCGATGAATCTCCGGTAATGCCCAGCAAGACCTAAAAATTGACGCACTTCGGTAGGTGACTTTGGTGTCTCCCAATTTTTGATTGCTTCAATTTTTGAGGGATCTACGTGTATACCTTGTTCATTAATCACGTGTCCAAGGAAGCGTACTTCTCTCATCCAGAATTCACACTATGAGAACTTAGCATATAACTTCTTATCTCGTAGCAGTTCTAGAATTAGCTTAAGATGTTGCTCGTGTTCCTTCTCAGTTCGTGAATAAATAAGTATATCATCGATGAATACGATCACGAATTTATCCAAATATGGCTTACAAACTCTATTCATGAGGTCCATAAATACAGCAAGTGCATTCGTTAGACCAAAAGGCATGACTAAGAATTCGTAAGGGCCATATCGGGTTCGGAACGCGGATTGGTGAACATCTTCTTCAGCAACTCGTAGCTAGTGATATCCAGATCGTAGATCTATCTTTGAATAGTAACTGGATCCTTGTAATTGATCAAACAAGTCATCAATTCTCGGTAAGGGATACCGATTCTTAATGGTCAGTTTGTTCAATTCCCGATAATCGATACACATTCTGAACGAGCTGTCTTTCTTTTCTCAAAAAGAAGTGGTGCTCCCCACGGGGGAAAACTAGGTCTAATGAATCCTTTATCTAACAGCTCTTGAAGTTGGTTCGACAGTTCCTGTATTTCCGACGGTGCCAATCTATACGGAGATCGGGCTATCGGTGCTGCATCTTGAACTAAATCGATTATGAATTCAAATTGCCTCGGAGGAGGTAATTGTCACACCCCAACCTACGGCGGAAATGCCGGGGCGTGAACTGATTGTCACAGCTCACAAGGTTACTATCATGAAATTATAAAGCGACAATATCTAATTAATTTATTTATTATCAAACAACATTCATATACATCAAAAATAAAGAAAATTACGAATACAAAACCAACTATTCTTGTATATGTTTTATCCTAAAGTCATCTCTATGTGAGCTTCAGTTCGATAAGCAATCCAAATCTATAACCTGCAAATGCGTACAAAATATATGTTTGTTAACAACACATGTTGAGTGAGTAGATCACCAGTTTTGACACAAAAAAAATGGTAATAATATATAGCGATATAAGTGAATAAAAATAGGTAAAACTGTTATCTATGAGTATAAACAATTAAACTATATGACATACATAAGCAATCAACCATAAAGAAAGGGCTAAACCATTGCCATGCGAATGGGCATTGGTTACCAAAAATGAGGTCTCGGTGAAACCATTGCCAATGCGATCGGGCTCCGGCCACTACGACTGTCGTATGATCATACAATAATGAGATTATGTTGGACCTCTCCGAATGCGATTCAAGTAAGAAAGTAAGCAAATAGAAAGTAACATACAATCATTCAATTGATACACAGCACAAAGATCACAGTTTGCGTTTGAGAAATAATAAGATAAATAATATGATAAATGGTACGCAAGTGTCCCCAAAACATTTTAAAACAAGTAAAATAGGATAGTGATTACTCACCTGATTAGAGAAACAAAATACGAATGCGGATGTGAGAAAAGTAAACCCTTCGGGATATACCTCAATGATCCCTAGTTAAATAATATTAATAAGAATTAATTAATAATGAGACAACGCGTATAATAAATTAAAGTGTCGAAGTGATTTGAGTTATGTTTGGGATTAAGATGTTTATTAACTGATCGATGGGCTTCTGTTAATTATAGTTATTGCAAAACAATGCAATTAGCTTAATAGATATTTTTGAGTTGGGATATGATAAACGTTTAAATAATAAATTTTAATGTGTAATAATATGATAATTATTTACAAGTAACGTAATAATATCAAAAATAAATTATAAGGCGAAATTTAAAATATACATATCATGTATATACAAAAACCTTGTGACGCGATTAGTTGACATGAAACGCTAACTTTATGAGGTCAGTTTTATTAAAATAATGTTTATCTAATACTTAATATTAACCTTAACTAGTTAAAAAAACATTAAAAAGAAAAATAAAACTAAAAACTCGGGCTGCTGGGATTCGAACCCGCGCTGGCAGCCGAGTCACCAAGAACACACAAACTACAAACCAACTGCTCTAAGATGACTGTTGTGTATTAAACGAAAAAAGATCATTATGTGCAGAAACGAACTGTAACCCCCAAATCGCATAAACCCTAGCTTCTGTATTTGCCCAAATCCGTTAAGGATAGATCGATTAAAGTTAGGGTTAATGCTTTATGGGTTGAAACAAAAATGTTGTGTGATTTAATTACCTTAAAAACAAGAAGACGATGATGAAAGACGAGATAGATGTTGCGGCCAAGAGCAGGTCACGAACACTATGCAGCGGGTAATAATGATCAAATCAACCAAATGGGTTCAGTTGGCGCTGGGTCTAAGGATGTGCAGACGTGAGGAATTGAGTCATAATCATACTTAAGGTATAGAATCGATTTTAGGTCAAAGACGGTTAGTATAAGATCAATACATATCATAATACAATCTAGTTTCCTAATTACGAGTGATAGTAGGCCGCCTATAGCATGAGGATTAAAACCCAGAAATCAATTCCAAGTTAAACGCGAGAATTCCGGGCCAAGCTAAACAAACGAGTCCGGGTTTGGTTTGAGCATGAATACGGGTTTATGGGTTGGGTTAATGGGTTAATAGTATTATAATAATAACAGAAACTGCAATATGGCCCTTGCCAGTTTGAAGGTGGAAACACATTTGGGTAGTAGTTTTAGTTTAGGGTAATTTTTCTCATTACTAGAAAGTTTTAAGTATGTACAATAAATAATTTAGAATAATATTAAAACAGTAAATTAACTCGATAATCGCGATATATTAGTTGATAGAATTTCTCGAACATGAAACGGGTAGGGTAACGGATATAATATTAATATGAAAATTCGAGTTGCTGTAGTCTCCCCTATTTTATGGAATTTCGTCCCGAAATTAAAGGATACTATAAAAAAACAATTAAATTTCGAGGAAAAGAAATTTTTTTAAAAAATATAAATAAATTAATCATAACACGGAACTTTAAATAGTCGAAACAACGCTCCTAATGAAAATCCGATAAGGACACTTATATATAGGATGTACCAGCGGCGTATCCACCATATCCTTATCATCTTTACATTCGTACCGTTATCCCAACTACTTTCGATTCTATATTATGACACGCAATTGCACGCATTACGATTCTCATGCGAGGACTTCAATAATTATGTAGGCCTCCATAATTACTTAGGTCGTCGGATGGTCCACATAACTCGTCCCATCGAGTGGTTTACAAAATATTTGAAAGACATGATTTTGTGAGAAAAGTTATTAATTTATTATAAATATGAGGAAAGTGTTAACATATTATAAGACCATTGGGAGTTGATTTATTATAAGTGTAAAATCAGAAAATTTATAAAATATTTCTAATAGCGCAATCTAGATGAACTTTCAAGTTTGATTATTGAAATTATTGAAAATTTTAAAGTAACTTAAAAGTTAAGAGAAACTGAAACATTGAAGTTGGGATATATGATGCGTCGACAAGACAGATTGTGAAGAAAGAGAGTGGGGATACGAGCCAACTAACAAATTTACTTGAACTTACCAAAAATTCTATGATTGCAAGGATAACATCAACAAAAGTTTATGAAGGAATTAATTGATAATTGTAAATGAATAATAACCTGTGAAATTTTTAGATATTGCAACATTCGAGGTAGAATTACAAGACCGTGAGTACAAATTTGAACAAGATTAAACGAAGACTTTGAGGGATTTAGTTTACTTAGATGAGAAACTCATGAAATTTAAAAAGAACTTTATACAACATTGAAATATCGCAATTGTGTATTTAATGTGAGGTAAATTATAATATTAAAGTACTGGTAGTAGTAATTGAGAATGCAAAAATATTAATGCAAATATTTATGTATACAAACAAACTGTAAATAGATGAAATTGGGAAGCGGATATTCACGAATCACCGAGATAGTCCTATTCCAATTAAATCTTTAAAATTAGATATAGTATAAAGTTAATAATAAAATTCCAATTAAATCACCATGAGAATTCAATGAAATTCATTATTTTAATAATGAAAATTTACTTAAATAATGGAAAATAAAATTCCATAACGGAAATAATTTTGTTTAAATTGTGACAAGTTCAATTAATAATAGAACTATAACATTTCAATTTCAACGATAAAAATTTATAAGATGAAAGGTAACTTGTAATTCACGAGATTAATAAATACACGACGTACAAAAATGTTAAAAATCAAAGTCGAGAATAGAAATTGACACGTTGTCAATAATTTAATAAGCAAACAAGGTAAATGAGAAAAGACAAATTGAATAATATGGTCAACTAATAATTGACTGTCGAAATTGTGTCTTTTATAATTGAAAAAGAAAAAAAATTGTTTCGATTTATGAGAATCTAAATATTTTGATTTGTTGACGAAATGTTAATGAACCAAATCCTATAATTTTGATTAAGTAAAACCGAACGTATAGATAAGTACGGCAACCAACTATATTGATCTTTGGAAATATAAGAAAATTTTTTTATTGTATGCGAAAAAGATACTTAAAATGGTGGATTTCCAAGTTGAGTTTGTTCCAAAATAACTAATTTAACCAAATAATCGTTTAAGGTATAATTGAATACAAAATACGTTTAGACAAAAATGATGAAGACGATAAAAATCTTCTTTGTGAAAACTTAACTACGACTGGTTTGATTCAAAACACCTTTGTTAATTGAGCTTATGAAAACTTAAATAATTGTGATCGAATGATTTGGGGCACCTCAAATAGGTTTATGAAAACGAGGTTTGACTAAGGTAAGCTTGATGAAATTAAGTCTTGCGGGTCTAGAACCGAGTAAGCGAGAACGACCTTATTACATGAAGAAAGCCTGAAAGGCATAGAGTTGATAGGTTAAGCTAAATGAGCATGGGTAGTACGGTACGGTGCTGGTATAATTTGAACTCGGCGCGAATTAGTAAAGAACTATGCGTTGTTATGAGGGTGAGTAAGGGTAAATGAATAGAAATTTCTCTGAAAGAAATTAGTGAACAAGATTAAATTGAATGCATTAGCGTTTTGAGTTAGAATTTATACCCTACAGATTGTAGAAGGTATCTCTTTGACAATACTTGTGGTCATAAAGTGGGTGTAGAGAATATATGATCTATATTGTTTGATGTAGAAATCCTTTTATAATTATGTAAATTGAGATTAAATGAGTATAAATAATAAGTTGTGTAAATTTCTTATTTGTTATTAAGGAAATAGTGATATTTGACATAAGTTGTGCTAGCGTTAATCATGAATTAAGGATTAGTCAGAATTTAAATGAGATAATCTATACGACAATTTGTTAAGTAGATGATATAATCAATGAGGTGATTTGATATGAGATTTTTGTCGAAGCATAACAAATTAAAGTGTTAATACTTAAAATTTGAGGGTAATAACTAAGATGTAATTGAAAGTTATTGGGGGTATTGAGTTACTTGTGATAAGTTCGTTAATTGATAACGTGATAATCGTGAACATGAGGGATATTGTTCAAATATTAAGGTAGTTAATAATACGTTTATTATATTTGATAGTTTGATGATGTTGTAATATGCGTGTGAGAAAATAGCTATTAATTGCTCTTGATAATTTGTAAATGTGGTAATATGAGTGCGAGATAACCGATTAGATAATTAAATAGTAACTTGTTTAAATAGACTTGTGATAACAGAGTCCCAGTGAGTGAATGATTTGTGCTTCATCATGGGAATGAAAATATTTGTTAGTATGTGAATGAACTGAATCAATAAGTCTTGGTTCAATGAATAGAATAATTAAATAATTGAGTCAAATCGTAACTTGTTTCAAATAGAATAAAATACATAAACAAATAATAAATAACATAAGTTTCTCGATATATTGGGTTTCCCATGAGCTTATTCATGATATTTTGTTGGCCCATGAGTGTCACGTGCCGTTTTAACCGACCAAACTAAATAACGAATGACAAATGTAAGTATGAGTAGTTGAAGTACCTCGTATATCACCAAGCGTGATAATGCTCCAACCAAATATCGTAAATATAATAATTGTGAAAATGAATAGTTGGTGTGTCCATGGCGTCCCATGGATTTTTCACCCGACCGGATATTTAAAAAGTAATAAAATAATAACAATAAAACGAAATGGAAAAAAAATGTGACCGTTACTGATTACGGTAAACACTAAAAAGGTAAAAACAAAACTTAGGAATCCTTATGAAATTCCCGTCACCGAAAACAACCAACAAAAATTTAAATGTAAATATATATCTTGGGAATGAGGCATTGCGTCGGAGTTAAAAAATATTTTGAGGATGAGACACAGTCTCGGAGTAATAAAATATTTTGAGAGTGAAGCATAGCTTCGGAATTGTGTGTGTGCATGACAATAAAATAAACAATTAGCTAAGCAGTTAAATAAGTATTTAATCTAACAAGTAAATATGTAAGCTGTAAATAATCAAATAGAACACATCAGGTAAACAAATAAGCACGTATGGGGTTCCTAAGCATGTTACTAAGGCACCACTAACGACCTATCTTAAACCTTCGGCTTTGATGCCAATCTATCACAACCCAACCTACGGCGGAAATGTCGGGGCATGAACCGATTGTCACAAATCACAAGGTTACTATCATGAAATTATAAAGCGACAATATCTAATTAATTTATTTATTATCAAACGACATTCATATACAACAAAAATAAAGAAAATTACGAATACAAAACCAACTATTCTTGTATATGTTTTATCCTACAGGTCATCTCTATGTGAGCTTCAGTTCGATAAGCAATCCAAATCTATAACCTGCAAATGTGTACAAAATATATGTTTGTTAACAGCACATGTTGAGTGAGTAGATCACCAGTTTTGACACAAACAAAAATGGTAATAATATATAACGATATAAGTGAATAAAAATAGGCAAAACTGTTATCTATGAGTATAAACAATTAAACCATAGCACATACATAAGCAATCAACCATAAAGAAAGGGCTAAACCGTTGCCATGCGAATGAGCATTGGTTACCAAAAATGAGTTGTCGGTGACACCATTGCCAATGTGATCGGGCTCCTGCCACTACGACGGTCGTATGATCATACTATAATGAGATTATGTTGGACCTCTCCGAATGCGATTCAAGTAAGCAAATAACAAGTAACATGCAATCATTCAATTGATACACAGCACAAAGATCACAGTTTGCGTTTGATAAATAATATGATAAATGGTACGCAAGTGTCCCCAAAACATTTGAAAACAAGTAAAATACGGGAGTGATTACTCACCTGATTAGATAAACGAAATACGAATGCGGATGTGAGAAAAGTAAACCCTTCGGGATATACCTCAATGATTCCTAGTTAAATAATATTAATAAGAATTAATTAATAATGAGACAACGCGTATAATAAATTAAAGTGTCGAAGTGATTTGAGTTATGTTTGGGATTAAGATGTTTATTAACTGATCGATGGGCTTCTGTTAATTATAGTTATTGCAAAACAATGCAATTAGCTTAATAGATATTTATGAGTTGGGATATGATAAACGTTTAAATAATAAATTTTAATGTGTAACAATAAGATAATTATTTACAAGTAACATAATAATATAAAAAATAAATTATAAGGCGAAATTTAAAATATATATATCATGTATATACAAAAACCTTGTGACGCGATTAGTTGACATGAAACGCTAACTTTATGAGGTCAGTTTTATTAAAATAATGTTTATCTAATACTTAATATTAACCTTAACTAGTTAAAAAAACATTAAAAAGAAAAATAAAACTAAAAACTCGGGCTGCCGGGATTCGAACCCGCGCTGGCAGCCGAGTCACCAAGAACACACAAACTACAAACCAACTGCTCTAAGATGACTGTTGTGTATTAAACGAAAAAAGATTATTATGTGCAGAAACGAACTGTAACCCCCAAATCACATAAACCCTAGCTTCTTTAATTGCCCAAATCCGTTAAGGATAGATCGATTAAAGTTAGGGTTAATGCTTTATGGGTTGAAACAAATATGTTGTATGATTTAATTACCTTAAAAACAAGAAGGCGATGATGAAAAACGAAATACATGTTGCGGCCAAGAGCAGGTCACGAACACTATGCAGCGGGTAATAATGATCAAATTAACCAAATGGGTTCAGTTGGCGTTGGGTCTAAGGATGTGCAGACGTGAGGAATTGAGTCATAATCATACTTAAGGTATAGAATCGATTTTAGGTCAAAGACGGTTAGTATAAGATCAATACGTATCGTAATACAATCTAGTTTCCTAATTACGAGTGATAGTAGGCAGCCTATAGCATGAGGATTAAAACCCATAAATCAATTCCAAGTTAAACGCGAGAATTACGGGCCAAGCTAAACAAACGAGTTCGGGTTTGGTTTGAGCATGAATACGGGTTTATGGGTTGGTTAATGGGTTAATAATATTATAAATTTATAATAATAACAGAAATTGCAATATGGCCCTTGCCAGTTTGAAGGTGGAAACACATTTGGGTAGTAGTTTTAGTTTAGGGTAATTTTTCTCATTACTAGAAAGTTTTAAGTATGAACAATAAATAATTTAGAATAATATTATAACAGTAAATTAACTCGATAAACGCGATATATTAGTTGATAGAATTTCTCGAATATGAAACGGGTCGGGTAACAGATATAATATTAATATGAAAATCCGAGTTGTTACAGTAATCCAGGTAAGTCTTTAGGAAAAACTTCAGGGTAATCTCTTACTATAGGAATGTTTTCAATCTTTTGCTCTTCAGCTTTAGTATCCACAATGTTTACCAAAAATGCTGGATAACCCTTGCGTAGCGTCTTGCGTGTCTTCATAATACTAGTAAGCTTTAGTTCTGAGTTACCTTTCTCTCCTTGTGTAGTTAATGTTTCACCGCTTGGGAGTGGTAAACGAATCAACTTTTCTGAGCAAACGATTTCGGCCTGATTCTTGGATAACCAGTCCATTCCCACAACTACATCGAAACTACCTAATTCAACAGGTAACAAATCGATACTGAACGTGTGGTTCGCTAAGAGGATGCTACAGTTTCGCATGACTTCACTGGTTTCAATCGTCTTTCCGTTGGCTAATTTTATCGAATATTTGGTATCTAATTTACTAGACACTATACCAAGGAAGGGTTCAAATTGTTTGGAAATGAAACTTAAATCGGCTCCGGTGTCGAATAATACGTAAGCATAGTGTCTATTAATAAGGAACATACCGGTAACTACTGAGGAGTCTTTCTTGGGTTTCTTCGCATTTATCTCAAAGGCTCTACCTTTCGCGTTCTGGTTTCTGAGTTTTGGGCAGTCCTTTCGATAGTGCCCCAGGTTTCCACATTCAAAGCATCCGGCATTCGGTTTTCCTGAACCGGACGGAGAATCCTTACTGAAGCAGTACTGAGTCTGGTGTCCAAACCGGTTACACTTATGACATTTCCAACATTCCCCAAGGTGACTCTTTCAACACCTATTACACTGAGAAGCTTGATTCGCGCCTTTCCCCGGTCTACTCGTGTTAGCCGTAAACATTAACCCAGAATTTGGTTTCTTTCGGAATTGCCCTCCGGAGTTATCGATCCATTTCCTTTTCTGGTCGGCTAACTTTGGAATCGTTCCGGAATATTTCTTGTCCAATATGGAATCTACCAGTTTCTTACCTGTCACCTTCAACGTTCCCATTCGTACAGCATCATCGGTTAGGGTCTTTGCCAATTCTCGAGCAGATTGGATCGTGGTTGGCTTCGAGGAAGTAACCATGCCTCGAATTTCAGGCGCTAAACCCCAAATGTATCTCTCGACTCGAACATACTCTGGCGTAACTAGTTGTGGTACCAATCTTGCCAGTGCATTGAAACGAGAAGTATGCGTGCCGATGTCTGCACCTTCCATTTTTAGTGTCCAAAACTCATATTCAATCTTTTGAAGTTCATTTCTAGGACAATATTCTTTTAGCAATAATTCCTTTAATTCATTCCAAGTTAAATTATAAGCCGCATCTTCTCCCATGTTTTGAATTAGTGAATTCCACCATTCTAAAGCTTTGTCCTCAAATGAACATACTCCATACATGATTCGTTGTGCGGGGGTACAATCACTAATTTTCATGACCGACTCCATCTTTTCTATCCATCTCACAATCTCAAGAGGTCCTTCGGCCCCGGTAAAAACTTTGGGTTTACACCCTTGAAAAGTTTTATAAGTGCACCCGGGCACGGGATTTCCTGTTTTAACATAGTTTGCTAATAATTATTATCGTTAATTATTGCATTTTGCTAGTTAAAATCTTATGGATTTTTTTATAAAAATTTTCATCCTTTTACTAATACAAATATATGTACCGTTTTGCGTTCTGGTTCCGACATCGTTTCGGATAGTTCGGTCCGCGGTTCGGTCCATGTTTTGTTGTTCGAGTGCCGTATAGACATGTTGCGCGATTAGTTGCGCCAACTCCTCTTGTGATGATGGCATTCCGGTTACTTGGCTAGTATTGGTTCTCCTTGTTTGAGATGCCATAATTCTTTTACATAAGGAAAATAATTTAGTTTACAACCATAATACATAAACAAGATTAAAATACTTAAACAACCATACAAAATAGTCTAGGTGGGGTACCTATTACAAATCAACAAAAATTGGTATAATATCTATTATACCTAATAGTTTTGGTTTCCTCTACCAAATAATAGTCTAGAAGTCTTGATATCATACATCAACAAAAGAAAATCACCAACAGATAACCATAACAACCCCTAGTGGTGATCCATAAGGTAACGAACTTGAGGCTCCAAAGCCCCAATTCTAGTCTCTAATCCAATCATCTTTCGCTCTAAGTCCCTCATACGGACATCCATGTTGCACACGAATTTTAAAAACGTGTCAATAGCCCAACCATCAATTCCCCCTCTTTGTTCCACATAAACCAGACGAGCCTCATGGTTACTCAATGTGGCCTCGTGCATAACCATTTTCTCGTCTCGTGAGGCGAATTGATCCTCTACAGTTGGGATATTCCCCAACTCTTTCCCCTTTCCATGAGGGGGGCGGTGGGGGTGCCTCAATAGCAAGTGGAACATAGAAGGCGGGATCTGCCTCATAGTCATCCCTAGCCCTTTTTCGGGAGCTATCACCATAGTGAGCGCCCTGAAAAGTGGGTATGGGATAAGACAAATCGATGGCGGGTGAGGGATCGATCGGGGCTAAGGGTGCTCCATGGGTTCCGCTCTCGGAATCGGGGATATCAACGGCATGAGGTGAAGTCATCTGTAATATAAAGTCCATTCTTAGTAATCATAATAAAAATATATAATCAACTAAATAAATATGCATATATATTTACTTACACTTTTACCTTTGTTTCGCGAGGCGGGATCGAGCGCGTGTTTGAATATTCGGTTACAGTTTAGAAATTTTTAACTTTTCTAATTCACTATAACAATTAGCTCTGATACCAACCTCTGTTACACCCCGAAAACCCCATAATAATAATTTCAGCGGAAGTCTTTACAACTAAACAAATTTTCGGGCGGTGACAATTGTTGTTAATCGATAACCAATCATAATAACACAACGTTTAATATAAAATAATAAACATATTTAATAAACATCAGAGTTTACATAGTTTTTTACTATTCAAAACTAACATAACGGTCCCATACATTACTATTATTCAAACAACGACGCCCCGCTCCACACCTCCACTCGAAACCGTCATTTACCTGTAAAACATTTTTAAATAATATTTGGGTCAACACGAATGTTGGTGAGTTATTCCCGAGAAAAATTTATCATATAAATATAGACAATACATATATAAACAACACATGAATATAATAGTGTAAGGCTATTAAACTCCCAACAGTACCGATCTGTACACGGTACAACACAATAACGAAACCCGCATTTTACCTTTAAGCACAAAAGGCGTTAGTTGTAAACTAGCTAAGAATACAACGCGTTTATGACTACCAATTTGATAACTCGAAACGTACCATACTCGAAATATTCCCACTTTTAACCCAACGCGAATGGAAGTGGGGGGCGTCACCCTGATAGATCTACCAACATTTACGTGCCCTCAATTCGGTTAACAGTTATTTAACCAAATTGATTCATCCCACAATAACGACAATTTGTAAAGTATAATTCGTTTTCAAAACATATATATAAATACGAATATATATATATACAATATGCTTTTCGGATGAAGAACTCACCTTTGAATCCAGTGTTTGTATAAAAGCTCGTGTCCTATATTAGTACACGTCCGTTAGTTCTAAGTTCGGGTTTGACCAAAATTGGTTTTATATATATATATATATATATATATATATATACACACACAACCTTAGTCTAAAATTCACACAAGCACACAACACATAAAGTTACTAACTTATAATTATATAAATACACAATAAATATATAAACAAGTAATAATCAACTAATAATTGTTTTATTTAATGATTTTAATTAAATATTATAATTTATAAAAATTATTTATTTCAGTTGCTGTAGTTTTTTGAAAAATTTAAGTTTTTATTTTATTTAGAATTTTGACTTTATTTTAGTCGGTTTTGTCGGTTTTGCCGGTTTCGTCGGTTTTTAAACTTAAAAACGAACCGGTTGTAAATTTGTGAAAACTTTTAGTTTTAAATTATCAAAAATACCTTTTTATATAGTTTTTAGTCAAGTTTCATTAGTTTTTCAATAAAAATGATATGGTTTTCATTTCTTAAAAATGTCAATTTTATCGTTTTCGTGTCGGTTTTCGCGACACGAACCGGGTTGGTTTAGGTTTTGCTATTTTTTACTTTTCTTATACTTTAACTTATGTTAAATATAAGAATATTATGACTTTAGGAGCAGTTTTAATTCAGTTCCAAAATTTATGTCGGTTCACGTTAAAAGTCGAACTTTCCGACCGTTAATGTTACCGACAAGCTATATAAGTCATAATGTCAAAGCCAATATTTTGTACAGAAAATATACATCTAATAACAATTAATATATCATCATATTCATGTTTGATCATCTAGCACTAAGTATGCACAAAAAAACAAATCTTTCACTTCACATGCTCAAGCCTTAGCTTAAGCTTTCAACTACACCATAAACATGTTATTTCCAAAATCTCTACAAGGTGTTTATGTATCAAAATTTCTAGATCTTAACAACCCATAATATAGTCCTAATCCATCTCATTATTATCCTTTAAACAAAAACATTCTTGGTTCTTTAACAACAAAGTTTCTATATTTAGCAAATTGGTTATTTTAACAACTTTCATTCAATTCATTCTTTCAAGTGTAATTAGGTGTAACTTATATCTATATCATTCAACTAGTTTGATAGAAAACTCTAACAATTTATTGAACACTTGTTCTTAGATTTTTCATTTACTTATTAACAAAGTTACTATTACTAGTAAGTAGTATTTTTAACAATCTTTTTACTATTCCTATAATCTTTACAATAGAGTTTACTAAAGTAATCCTAATCACAAATCTTTAATTACTTATACAAGATTATATTCACTTACCAACTTACAAAACATCTTGTAGAATTTGCAAAGTTTCTTCTATTAGCAAGAATAACCAAATTCATGTTTATCTAAGTTACCATGTTTCATGCATCCTAGTTCTTCTAGTAGATTTTATTCTTTTTCACATGTCTCATTCAATCACTTAATTTGTCATTTTCAATCCATATCAAAATCAATATAAGACAAGTATGAACTTTATGATAAAATCAAATTTTGTATTACTTGCATGTGTAAGTAACTTTTCAAAATAATCAAATCTCTACACTTTTGTCAACCCTTTTCTAAGATTTTATTTACCTTTTCAAAACCATTATTATTATTACTTACAACTTTTTCAAGTAATCAACTATGTGGGTTTTAAAAATTATCACTCATCCTTAACCATTTTAACATTTAACAAGTTAACAACTTCAATCCAACACCCACACCAAAACTCACGGCCAATGTGGGTGTTTTTACCCATAATCCATCTTTAATCTTTCGACCATTTTCATTATTCTAACAATACTTAACCCATTTGTTAAATAAACTCAAGTAAACTCCATATGGACAATCTAAACAAGCTAATATGCAACCATAACAAGTCCTAAAATCAACAAAATCCATCTTATGTATTCATATACAAATTCACGGGTGACACACATGCATGCATACATCCATATTATACTTGCATGCATATTATCAAACATATTAAAATCAAGCTTTAAACATCAAATAACAACTAATATACACAAATCTTGAAGTGACTTACCTTGGATTTTCGGATTTGGTGTCTAAGTAGGTGATAATGTAGCCTTAAGTTAGCTTATGACTCTTTCCTTAGCTTCCTAATCTCCTATTTTGCTTAATCTTCCATCAAGAACTCTTAAACTTCAACAATGGTGTGTATGGTGATTTTGAAATGGTGAGATGGTGGAATGGTGGTGGTGAACGGTTATATGGAGAGAAAGAGGGTGTAGGTTTGATGAGTTGTTGTATAGGGTAGTGTGTTGGATGGATTATAATCCTTACAAGTAAGTTCAAGTAATCATTGTGCATAAGTCAATATTATATTGCAAGTGGGTGTGGGGGTTGTGAGGAATTGGCGGCCGTAGAGGGGGGGGGGGGGGTGAGGGAGTGGAAAAGTTGGTGATAAATAATAACATGTGGTATTATCTAGGTGTTAAGGTTTAACGTATCTCATAATTTATCTAGTCAAACGACATCCGTTTCTAATAATTTTTATCAGACTTTGAGAGAAATTAGATTATAGTCAATGTCTGCCTAAAAACATAATTTTCTGAGAAACTTGAAGTCGGGTCCTTACGGTGTCCTCTGCTGGCTTTTGGTTACTTATTTTCTAATTTTCGTGATTTGAACATTCTAAAATTAAGTTTATATACTATCTCTAATATCCTAATTTAAAATTTAATTTTTCGAGGTCATCTTGACACGTTTATGAATTTATCCGTTTTAAATCGTTACCCGGTGTCAATTTGTACCGTGCTTGATACACGACAAAATTTAACTTTTTCGGGTTCTATAATTTAAAACTCAACTAAAATCAAATACTTTAAATAAAAATATTATTCCTATATATTTATCTCACTAATTTATAAGCGATTACGGTTAAGATAATTATCAGATTAGCCTAATCTTTGGCAGTTGTCACAAACTGCCCCTTTAATTTATCCATACTTGAGGCTAGGGATTTTCATAAATTGAAGTTTTAAGAATTAAATTGAATAAACAGTGAAACTTGAAGGGTTAGAATTTTATTAGTGCAAAAACTCAATACATTTAAAACTTAGTTACTATTATATGAAATTTCCCATTTAATTTATCCATACTTGAGGCTAGGGATTTTCATAAATTGAAGTTTTAAGAATTAAATTGAATAAACAATGAAACTTGAAGGGTTAGAACTGGATTAGTGCGGAAACTTGATAGAAGACGAAAACCTATGGGAGGGTACCACATACAGGTATTTTTGACTAGCCATAAAAGTTGGTGTTGTATGTTGACTTAAGAGAGAGTTAGTTAAGCTTGACTCTTGAGCAATGTCGTAAAAGTAGGATTACAAGGCCGAGTATTCTCTGAGTACTCGCTACAAGGTATGTCGTTGATGCGAGTTTATGTAAATCCGCCTAGATAATGAAAATCGGTCCAATGTGGTCAACCTCAGCTAGAAGCACATCTTAAAGGTGAACTTGGACCGATTTTGACTCAAAAAATAAAACATAATTCGTATTTCAATAATATCAAAGAACAAATATCATTTTTTTAATTAATTATTAGTAATTTTTATAATATTTTATTAGTTAAAAATATATTTCTTTTATTTATATTGATATTCACTTATTTTGTTATAAATATTAGTAAACTTATGATATTTGACATATATATAATATTCAAAAATTAATTTTCTTTATATTTACCATGTCTGAGTACTCCCCGAGCACTCTGAGTACACCCAACTCCCCAGTCGGCCGCTTAGGGGCCGCCTAGCGACTTTTGCAACCTTGCTCTTGAAACCAAGTGAAGAAATCACACAGTAAAAATTAGAGATTAAAGTAAATTGGAAGAAATTAAACAAGACAGTCAAAGAAAAGCTGGACCTAAACTCAAGATTTTGAATTGAAAATGGGTTTTGTTGAATCACGGATGGAATTCTAGAAATTAAAGATCATTTAATTAGGTTAGAAGTGATACGCATATGCAACATTATAAGTGTTGTAATTAGAAATCATAAACCCCATTTTATAAGAGAACTATGTGTATGTTTTTTTTGGAGTTTTGGGGTTAATGGAAGAAGTTAGGATCTAAACTAATTTCAATTGGTTAAACTTGGTGTGATTGGTTGAAAACATTTTATTAGTTAGAAGAAGTTTTGTTGGATATGATCAAAGATGGATGTATAGGTCAACTACATACAATAGTGATAGGGGTTTGGGGTTATTTGACCTAAATATTGTAAATTTTGATGGGGGTGGATGATTAACTACGGTAAACGGGGAGATGGAGGAGGGGGAGTAGCACCTGAAGAATGAGCTTAGTCGACCTGTTTCCAGTAAACTTTCCGTCCTCATATGGTTATAGTCGAAATCTATTTGTGAGATTGGGGACTGGCATATATTATAATAAGAATACCCGAAAATGTCCAGGATGCGAAACATGGCTTTTTAAATTAAGTTATGAATTAGTGGACTCTGCCAAAGGGGTGGCGATGTGCAGCTTCATCGGAAGCTACAAAGGGGGGCCTCGGCCCAGGAAGGGGAGAGTGGTTGAGTGGTTAAAAGCGACCAATTGTAAATATGTGGTGATTAAAAATCAGATTGAGTAAACGGGATTAAAAAGATTTTAATGATTGATGCTTAAATTAGTTGGTGTTTAAGAACTCAAATTGCGAGTACGTTAGGTGGAAACTTGAAAGTTTGACTAGTTTGCAAATAATGTTGCTATAACTATATAAATAGCTGATAATGGTCATTGAAGTTGAGAAAACATGATGGATTTGTGGTTGGAAACATGGAAAGGTGAAATATTGTTAAAACAAACCTTAAACGACCAAAAAAAAAGGGATGTGGATTTAATCCAACATTGGTGGAGTATTGACAATTAGACGTAACATCGTAATGGATATGTTTAATGGTGGTTATGGTGTATTGTGTGATATTCGTCAATTTTCGGATCTCGATTTGTATCCATGTTGTAAACTTTTATTATACAAACCCGACTCAACATTTTTTTGTATCCTTATTTATTATATATATATATATATAATATTATTATATATCTCGATCACAATAAATCGATGTTTGTCATAATATAGTGTCGTTAAGAAGAACATAAGGGGTCCAAACTGATTTTCGTAAACTTATTATTAGTTTTAAGAACCTTTGAACTCATTTCAAACTTTGATTGAACTTTGAGGGGCCTTTATGTAAATATGTATATATATATATAAGAAAACAAACCCTAAACCTAACATTTTCAACAAACCACAGCCGCCCCTTTTCTTGCCGGCGCCGTTTCTGGCGATCGGTTTTCCGAACACCACCCACAACCTCCACCGTAGCCATCACTCAAGCCACACACATTACACACAGCCGCCACCTTCCACCTTGTAACCGTTTTCCGGTGAACCCGAGCTCCGGCGACTCCAAGCACCACCACTGTCTCCGGCCACCCTCTCCCTCGGCCCCTCACCCAAACTGAACCCCCCTAGCCGTTTCCGGCGACCCCGAATTTCCGGAAGCCCCTTTTCCCTCCTGGTTCATTTTTCCGGCGTGAGCTCCGGCGGCTGGAATCTGCCCCAACCTCAATCTCTCTCTCTTTCTCTTTATCTCTCGCGCGTCGTCTCTCTCTCTCTCCCACTCTCCGTTTTCGTTTGCTGGCCGGATTCGGCTCCAGCGACCCATGTTTCTCTTCATAAATAAGGTTTATAATTTAGTTTTTAGTGTTATTAGTTTTATATATCAGTTATTAGATTTAAATTGTCAATAGTCGGTTTTATCATTCGGTTATTTTCTTTGAAACAAGTCGGATGGGTATTTGGTTGTTTTGAATTTGGGAGAAATGGTTTTGTCGGCAAACTTAAAAAAATCGGGTTTGGTTAGTTAAGACGGAGTACACCCGGATTACTAACCACTTAAAAATCGGTCTTGGATTTATATATAAAAATAAATATATATAAATGTTATATTATTATTTTAGATTTAATTCATATTATTACTATTATGTATTACTATCACTGTTATTATTCTTATCATTAGATATATATATATATATATATATATATACAATATAAAAGACTTATTTTAAAGTTATTAATACTACTTTATTATTATTATTACTATTATTATTAGTATTAGTATTAGTATTATTGCTAATGTTATTGTTATTATCATTATTATTATAAATATTAAAGTTGTTAATAATATTATTAAATGTCATATTTTTATTATCTATTAAAATCATATTTTATCATTAATTACTAACAATAATATTAATATAGTTATTTTATGAATTTGTTTAGAAATCAAACCGACATCGAGTATAGTATCATTATTTATAATCAATATTATTTATTATTATTATTATTTTTATCAACGACATTTTAATTAATACTAAGATCTTTATTCTTTAACTATTATTATTAGTATTATCAATAATAATTGCGGTTATTATTTTTACCGTCATTATCTTACATTTCTATATATATATATATATGAAACATTTCTTTTCAAAATTATCATTATCATTATTATCATCGTCATAAACAATATTATTATACGCTTCATTATAAATTCATTTTCATAAAACCGAACTCTCGATTTAAGCCCGTCTTGTTTCTATTTTGATATTGTTTGGTTATTTAAAAGTCCAATAAAATAATAATAATATATTTTAAATTATCAATTAAGTACGAGTCCCTAATCATTAACAAATTAACCGGTAATCCGATTAACAATTGAACCTCCTCGTTCAATGTTTCCAATATAGTTTCATTATGGTTTCAAGTTCATTAATATATATTACATTATTTATTTTAGCTAAGGTGTTTATCGTTTCAAGTCGGATCTGTTCGTTTACCGTTCGAGCTTCATTTATTTATCTATTTATTTTTCGATTCATCAATCGAGGTGAGTACTTTCATACCCCTTTTTCCATCTGTCGTTTTGGGGTGACATTTCATACTTATCAAACTAAATGCTTTATTTACTTGAATTATAAACCCACAAACGTGATTGTATATATTACTTAAATACTTGCTTGATTTGGTGTTCTATGCTATATGTCTATGTGTTTATCGCTTTCGGTTGGTTGAATCTATAAATCCTAGACCATTTGGTAATGGCAAGGTGTCGTTAACGTAATGCAATTAACGATATTCTATTAAATCCTAGACTACTTGGCAACTCCTTGTAGCTAGGTGGCGCTAACGTAATTCTATTAGCGATTGTCAATTTATCCAAGTTGTTGCTTTTATTTAATGTTTTGTATACAAGTTTTGTGGCTTTTTATTACTATATACTTATATGCTCAAACTTATGAATTGCTCACCAGCCTTTGTGTTTACAAACTTTATTTTATGAAATGTTGGTTTGACTTTGTTGACTCGAGTGCTTGACGGAAAACGTTACCAAGACTATTAGGGTATTAGTAAAAATGAACAATATGATTGCTATTTGTTTATATGAACGAGATGTGATGTTATTGATTTGTTGAAATAAAATGAGTTGAATAAATATTGTCACTTTAAATAGTGTCTTGTGTATTTGTCCAATCACGTTGCACCCCGGCATGTTCCGCTGCCTTTGGTCTGGGTGTGATATATTGAGTCAAATTGATCTATATATGGTGAAATTTGGTTGTGTGAAGTCAGACAGACGGTTGAGGAATCAAAGAATTAGTGAAGTCTACAAACAAATGTGAGAGAGACATAACCAAAGTAGAAAGATTTAGGGTGACAAAAGCAAATGGATGTACATTATGTATGCTTGATTATGTTGGAAAATTGGACACAAATAATTATTTGCATATGTTGTTAATAAATTAATTGTTAACTTGTCTTGGGTGGAGTACTGATGAATGCAAGTTTGAGAATATTAATTATGGAGGATGGATTTGTTTCATATTGGTGAAATTCGAAATGAGTTTATCCCACATTGATTGTAACACCCAGATCTGAAATGGGCTGATGTGTCACAATATACTGAGGTATACAGAGACAGAAGACATAGTTCCACTACTTCGCAATCTTTAAAAGAATCCTAACATTTAGTTCACTCTCTCCATCCCGCCCAAAGCAACCTGTGAGAGAGGAAAAAATTACGGAATGAGTCGAATGCCCAATACGGAATAATAGGCTCGAGTATAAAAACATTTTTGTTAAAAAGAGTTTACGATGGCGATAGAAATAACGGTTTTCAGTAATAATAAACATTCGATAAATAGTACACAACTAATAAAACAATTCACGTAAACAGTAAGCCGAAACGCTTTCGGATAAGCAGCACAATAACTTCTGAGTCAGAATAGTAACTGATAATTCATAACAGTAACAGATGATTCATAACAGTAACATATAATTCATAACAATAACAAATAGTTTAAACACTAACATGTAGTTCATATTATACGGATGTACCCATGTGCCGAACAGTAACAGTATACAGAGCTGACGATATACAGGGGGCCATTCCTGTACACCAATCACATAGAATGCGGCAGGTTGGCACACCTACATCCATTCCCAGAAACAGAAAAATAAACTGAAACAGAGCTAGGATCGATCCATACGTCTCCTAGTAGCTTTGTACCATACATGTACCTAGGGACGCCGTCAACTAATCTCTCCGTCACAGAAGGAGCACATGTTGTCGGTGCCACAACAACAAGCTCGTGGCACACTCCACGAGAAGCATAGCACTCAGGGTAACAGTGCATATAAATATATATTTGAAACATTTAAAAAATCAGTATCGGAACATGCGATAATGAGTAAAATCAATTTAAATCTACCGCGTGCTTGTTTTGTTAAAACGTAATGGACAATTAACATATTGTTGACCAACGTATAACATCGGAAAATTGAGCGTAAGTGAAGCCCGCACATCTTGGTTAACGGTACCTTGATAACATAGCCGGGTGTTTATATATAGGATGTACCGCAGTGTATCCACCACACCTAGATACGTCACCAAAGTTTCGTTTCACATGATGTTTGAAATTCATATTACCTTCCTAGAACATACAAGTTTCAAATGTCTTGTTGCAATCAAACAAAATAATCATAAGATACATGAAACGAACGGAAAGCCAAAGACGTTAAGAGTTCCAGGTGTTAGTCATAGGGGTTATCAGAATCGAACCAGATAACAAAGGAGAGGGTAAGGATTCGTACCTTGTTTGCTTATTAAGTTTCCTTAGATAAACAAGATACACGTTACACTCTTTAATCAACCCACATTGTATTCATATAACTCATAAGAACGGTTTAAAGCGAGCTTAATGAGTTAACTACTAAGCCATTTAGTTGTTGGGTTAGGCTAAATGTACCCCCTGGTTGCTTGTCATACCCCCCCCCTGGAAAAACCAACTTTCATATTAACCCTTGAAGTCATATAATTACCAAATTAGCACAAAAATAAGGATTTAATATTATTTTTTTTTACAAGTTGCGTTTTCTTTTTATGATTTCGAGTTTAGGGTTTTGGGTTTCGGTTTTAGGGTTTAGGGTTCGGTTTCGGGTTTCGGGTTTAGGGTTTCGGTTTTAGGGTTTAGGGTTCGGTTTCAGGTTTCGGATTTAGGGTTTCGGTTTTAGGGTTTAGGGTTCGGTTTCGGGTTTAGGGTTTCGGGTTTAGGGTTTTTGGTTTATTTTGTAAAAGATAAAGTGGTAAAATAAGGATATTATAAATATATATACTATTAAAATTAAAAAAAGATATTATAAATATTTATAATATTAATATTATAAATATTAAAATTAAAAAAATAAATTAATAGTAATACTTGATAGTTTTTAATTTGATATATGTAGTGAAGGTTATCAAATGAAAGTAATGTTGTAGGGACTAAAATGTATATAAATAATGTCAAGAGCTAATTGTAGTTTATGTAATAAGTTTAGGGGGTATATTTAGTAAAAATGGAGTAAGGGAGGTATGTTTAGCAGCACCCTTAGTTGTTTATGTTATTTAGGAATCTGATTGTATACTCATGAATATGATAATATTGATAAGTTGATAAGAAGAATGTTGTCGGTAGGGTTCAAACCCATTACTTAATAAGCCCATGAATATGATAGTATTAATAAAGGTTTAGATGGCTAACCAATGAACTAGATGGTTGGTTTAAGTTAAATCTTATTTTCATAAATTATTAATTTTCTAAACCACACGATTAGCTGAATAAAAAATGAATTGTTAGTTAAAAGCATAAAAACAATAGACACGATACATTTTGAACCCATGACTATGGGTTTAAGACTCAAACGGCTTAACCTATGAGCTACTTAACATCTTCGTTAATAGATTTTTGTATATATTAACTTAACTCAAAACTAATTCCCCAACCTTATTTACATTTTGACATAGGCTAATAAACTAA
This sequence comes from Bidens hawaiensis, assembly GCF_021521415.1. NCBI lineage: Eukaryota > Viridiplantae > Streptophyta > Magnoliopsida > Asterales > Asteraceae > Bidens > Bidens hawaiensis. The sequence goes on along the minus strand of NW_027505527.1, from coordinate 164,976 downwards.
TGTTTTCTTTTTCTTCTTCTTATTCACAGTTTATTTCTTGTATGAGAGTTGATGTTCGTCCTTCAATCAAATTATATGCATTTACATATCTTCAATTATTTTCTAAAGATTATCATATTTTTTGCTCATAATTTAGTAGTAAATTCACCCGTGCTAAAACATATAAGAAACTCGAGGTTAGATCAGAGTGTTTGGTTCGGTTACCTTAAACGTGAGAACTCGAAACGAATCCAAGAATGGTAATCGTTGGAAAACGAATAGTGGCATCAGGGTCAGTTTTGTGACTACTGGCGACAACAGTAGGTGAGGGTAGGGCGTTCTAAGGTGAGTTTCTCATGACGGGTGGGTTTCCGGAATCAGGGTGTCTTGTCGGAAACACGTGAATAGAAGGTGGCGGCTTGGTTTGTGGGTTTCGGAAGTCAAAGGTGGGTTAGAGAGTGCGGAGATGACAAGTTGTGGGTGAGTTCGGTGGTACAGGTCGCCGGATAGACTAGGGAGGTGACAGCGATCCGTTTTGGGGCTTCTGATAGTCGGGTTAGGGTAACATAAAGTAGTGGAGATGGTTTAGATATTCATTCGGCTGTTTCGGTACCAAAGTGTTGTCGGAAAATGTTGCGGGTTACCGGATTAAAGAAGGCGGCAGTGCACGGTGGTGGTGACTGGAGTTGTTACCTGCGAATGTCAGAGGTGAGGACAACATTAAAGATGATGGTGGTGGCGTTGACCCGGCTGAGATGAAAAAACCGTGAATAATTGTGGTGGTGTATGATTACCAGTTTCTCTGGAACTTAATATGATCAGGTGAACTAAAGTATTTAGTGCATAAGCAAACAAGGAAATGCAGCAACAGAGAAGATGAGATGTGAAGAAAGATGATTCTTATGCTATTTAGAGTCAAAATATGAAGCTTTTAGCTAAAACAAGTTGCAACTGGTTTGATAGGTAGGGGTTGTCTATTGATAATAACATAAACAGAGCAAGCATACGATTTTTATCCATCAAATTTGAAAATTTGTTTAACAAGAGTTGTATGTACTAGGGCTGTTCGTGAACCGAACCAAACCGAACGTGGACATGCTCATACTTGGTTTGGTTTGAAGCAAGCCGAACCGAGCGGATTGAATTTAAAGAAACGAGCGATATCTTTTTGCTTAAACTTGGTTCGGTTTGAAACCTAGCGGTTTGGTTCGACTTGATTTTGCTTGATTTCGTACAAAGTTTTCAATTTTAAATTTTTAAAACTTCAAAATATCTTTAATTCAAGACTTTAACTCTAATTTGTGTAGAGTTCCACCTTTAAATGTATAATACTCAAAGTTAACAACAAAACATATATAAAACGAGCGGCTATGGTTTAAATTTAAACTTTCAATTTAACATAAAAGATTGAAATATTAAAAACTTTAAAAAAAAGGATACTTTTATATATATTTATAAAGTTTATATATAAAACTAATAAATAAAAAATAATTAGAGCAAAACGAACCGAACCAAACCTAGTGAGGCTTTGCTCGTGTTTGGATTGTTTTTAAACCGAACCGAGCCGGACGGCTCACATCCAAACCAAGTCGAAATTGAACGGACATTTTTCGAGCAATTTTCGAGCAAACGAGCGGCGAGCGGCGAGCGGCTGGCATTTTGGACAACCCTAGTATGTACATGCATCACTTGCAGTAGATATTTGACACAAACCAATCTCATCCTTTCATTTATTCATATATTTATTTTGTTATTATTTTATTATTATAATATTTTAGGGTATTTCATTGGTTATATGATAAACTAGTAAGTAGTTTATAAGAAGGAGGGTTCATAAGGTTGTATTCTTGTATGACATCACACATTCAGCAGTATAAGCAGGGGTGCTAAGCACCCGACGTGCCTAGACACGAGCGAGAGGCGATGTGCATAATGTAGCTTTTGATTATCCACTTTACACTTAGTATTTTTATGGTGAGGTCGGATATTGAAACAAGTGTCATCACTAGTGATGAGTCATCATCACTCATGTGTCATCGCCTCACCTCTTCCTAAGACAATGTCATGTGTCTGAAACACGTGTCATCACTTGAGCTCTTTACATATTCTATAAGTAAAATATGATATTAAAGAGATTATGACCACCATAACCAGGAAATACTTAACACACCAAAAACATTCATGCAAACAGATTCACCACCATAACAGTTTCCAGCATTCTTGATCTTGCACACACTCATTTCAGGTATAGTCCGGGTGCTAGGTTAACCCGACAATACTCCTTTTGCGGCTGTTCTACCCTAGGAGACACGCGGGTTCACCTATGTGGCCTGAAATATGTTTTAAGGAACCTTTGTTTAAAGAAATCCTAAGTCGTCACCCGCTTGATTTTGCTTTCGCTTGTTTCTGTATTTTTGTTTCGTTGGTTATTTCTTGTAATTTGTTAATATGTAGTGTATGTTCATACCCATTGCATTCTGTATTATAATCAGTTTTAGTGGAAATTTAAAGTTTGTTGTTTCGCTTTATTTTTTCACAACATGTATATGTTAAAAAATGTATATGAAATTCTTGTCAATATGTTCAATACTTTTTTAATAAGTTATTATTGAACATGGTTCAAAGACCCATTTGAGACTATGAATCATATTAGTGTTTTATGATTAAATGGTGAAAATGCGAATCATAGTGGTGTATTCGACCATGATAATCAATATAGATCACAATGGTGTATATGTGATAAAGTCGTAGTGGTATTTTGTCGCACTAAATCTTAACTAGAATGATGAATGAATTAAGTGATTTTTTGTTCTTACAATGTGTTTGCGTTGAACTTACGGTTAGCTTACGAGGATATCATAACCATTGTCAAATACTTTCCTTGGCGTGTGTCAAGTGTCTGAAGTTCAAAATGACCAAATATGACATGTAACTTGCGTATGGCATACCCTAAGGGTATAATACATCGTTTTGCACAACGCTACTCACATACATATTATGGAACACGGGTCTCAAAGCTTGCGTTGAAAAATATGGAGTGGAATACGGTTGCCTATGAGCTATCTAGTGTTGATGATGTTAAGTCTTTAGATGTTTTTTACTTATGGTTATATATATTGTAACATCTCAAAAATACACCATTCAAGTTTGGGCCAAATATGACAATTTTCAAAGTTAAAGGGTTGAAAATGAAAATTCTGAGTTCTTAGACCCATCGTGATACGCGACGGGATAATCATAGTCCCATCGCGCTACGCGATGGCACTTCAACAAATCTGAGGAAATGGCGGTGGCGCGTTACGCGATGGTGAAACTGATTGGCCCATCGCGATACCCGATGCCCATGTTAAGAAACATGGCACATTTTGGCAGGCCATGTGTCAACAAGTGGCATAACGGCGGAAATTTGAGGCGCCGCGATACGCGACCGAGTTAACAAGATCCATCGCGGTAGCAAAATCCCCTTGTAGGAGAGGGGCTTGAGCTCCATTCACGCCAAAACACATTCCTAAACACATAGTTAGCATAGGAATCTGTGTCCCAACTTTCCTGGCAAACTGACGATCGTTTTCTCGATGTACATGCAAGAAACGAAGCCCCGAAACTCTGCTAACGTCCAACCGTCTTTATAATCGAAATATCACCGACAAGTTGATACTCTTTTCTTATTAGTATTATTCTTGAGTGATCGTTTAAGGTAGAGGTTACGTTTAAGTTATTTCAATATATAGTTGTGATAGCTTAGACCTAGTGAAGATTATAGTCTTTAACCTTGAAAGATTATTGTGTATAAAATAATGATTTTACAGAAGAAAATGGCATTACATCTATAAGAAGTAATGTTAAAAAAATATAAATTTTGACGGGCACGTAGTAACTGAAAAGGGGACATCACTAAAATTGAGTTTCTTGCCAAAGGAAAGTAGCTCGTACAAATACCAATCAACCACAGGACCGGTTTATTTTCTTAGAGAAACTTACAAACGTGTTAGAACCTATCAGGCTAAAGCATGCTAAATCAAACATCATTAAATACAAAGTATATTTTAACAAACAACCGAAATCCTATCAAGGTTAAACCATAATTAAGGTATGCAGCTTAATCAAGAAATACAATCCTGGTATCTATACAAACCTATTATGCTATAGGTTAACATCATACAGACATGAAAGGTTTTCAAATATCGCCGAACCGACAACCACATGTGAATACGTTAAACCTTTACAAACAGACATTCATTTTACTTTTGTAGTAAGCATGTTGTTTATTACAAAGAGTCGGATAAACATTTTCATTAGATTACATGATCTCTAAAATTGTTATAATACAAAATAGAATAAAAAAGCAACTCAGATCGATTACACATGTGTCTGGATCCAAACATAATTGACTAAGCAGGCATGTACTTAAAGTCAGTTCTCCAATGGGTTAATAGGCTCGGAGAACTCTTGAATTGTGCGTGTAGGGCAGTGGTATAAATCCCGGAAATGGCATGTTTTTCCACTGAGTTTGTAGCAGAGAAACTATATTTGTATTTAACGACTTTTATAAATATTTTAGACTCAGTCAACGTTTCACCAGCTCATCGCTGACGTATTTTTCCCAACCATTGCTGGTATCTAGATGCAGGTAGCTATAAGCAAGGATTAGTATCATGGTGATAGACGATCGTGTTACAAGATGGCTCAATTTTGAATATATGATCCTTGTAATAAATACAAAACAATATTTTGTAACCAAGTACTCGGGTATTAAATTCCGAGTAAGTTTTCAATGTAAACTAATATATTATAAAAGTCTTCCACTAAAATAAGCCCGCAACTCCGATATATTTATAAAACAGGTAGCAACTGTGATCACACTCCTAGGCCCTAAGTCATGGTGTGAAAGGTTGGTATCAGAGTCATCAGTTTCAGCGAATTAGGTATAAATATGTTAGTACCATTTATTTAAAAATGTATGAATAAGAAAATATTGGTAGCCTACCTATCCCTAAGTATAATTTGTGCAGATGTCTTATAGAAACTACTTTAGGCACAGACGTCGAGTAGCTAGACTTTCAAAACCTGCATCTAAACCCGATCCATCAGACATGGCCAGTAATAATAGTTATGATACAAGCTTTTTCGGTCATGAGAAACCTACGGTTCTCGATACGCCACATGAAAGTCAATCGATGTACCTACTTGGCAGTCCACAAATGCCGATAGAGATATCAAGTGATACTTCTGAAACATTCCACAGTACTATCCATCTGAAATTCCGACTTACCACCCTTCCGAGGAAATGGAAGTTCAGAGTAAGATGAAACAGAAACTTAGTACAGATTCGTCCAGTTGGATGAACTATCATTCTGATCAAAGTAAGTGGCACTTTGGATCGCCACCACCTAATTATCAAAATTTGCACGTGACAACAGCAGGACCAAGCCGTAAGACGAAAATGACGGTTACCATGCCCCATGAAAGAATACCACTTCAAATGCCAACTCATTACCCATCTGAACCCCAGGAGGAAGAAGAGGACGATGAGGAACAAGATTCTCATGGACCTCCAGTCCACATACCACCTTTCACAGGATACATTCCAACAATTTTCTGAGCAAGCAAACAAAATTCAGGAAGAAGCCTGACTGGTTGAAGAATTTTATGCTAACAACTTCCTAGATGAAGAAATGCAAGCCTATGAAGCAAACCCATATTTGTATCCAAGGGAAACAACCAATCTTTTTCCAGTAGCATCGGCACCTGTGGGGTACCTAAACCAAACGAATGTTGTGATGGATGAATTAAGATATGAAAGAAATGAGAAAAAGAAAATAGGCAAGAAGATCCTTAAAAAGTGTGATAAGATGAAAAATCTTGTCAAAAAGTGAATTAGAGATTAAGAAACGATGTTGTTTAGTTAAAGCATGTTTTTGTTTGCGTGCCAATGTATTATAAATAATGTGAAATAAATAAAGGCAATGTGTGTACTTTGTTTTAAATACGTTTATTTCACTTGTAGAATGTCTGGAACAAATAATCAATGGAGTCAAAACAATTGACGGGTAAAGACTCCAGAAAATAATAAAACTATATCGGAAGGATACGTGGGAGAAATACGCGACATGATTAAGGAAGCGGTAGCCCCATTGATAAAAATGATACAAGACAACTCGGTAAATTCAAAGAGCACGGCAAAATCAACTAAACTGTAACAACTCGGGATTTTGAATTTATATTTTTTCTTTTAAAACCCGACCCGTTTCGAGGTTCGGCTTAATTTCTTAAAAGCCATGTTTATAGAGAAGATTAATTATTAATATATTATTGTTTAAATTATTTATATAAAATACATTATACCTTTCTTGTTTTGGCACTTTTAACCTAAAATATATAGTTTAATCCCACTATTTGTCATCCTCAAACCTCAGGGACTATAAATGAAAATTTAGTTATAACCCATTTCCTAATCTGGATAACCATGACCTAGACCCAAATCCGTATTCAATTTCTTGTACCCAGTTATCAAATTGTATATACTGGATCACAATTTTCGTGTTATTATTGTTAATTGATCATGTAATTATGTTATTAATGTTAATTTCGGCCTAACCGACACCCTAAACATGTTAATAAAATCAGTATTAATCCATTCTTCCCTAAATACCTAGCCGACAACCTTTTGATCTTGTTGGACACGAAATCATTGAGTATAATCATATTAATTTGGCATATACAATCTCCTAACCCTAACCGTCATTAGACTTTAAATAATTGAATTAGTTTCGTCGTTTAATGGCTCATTCATACTCCTCTTTGGCCAGCGAATGTAACGATCATTACACCCTCTTTTGGTCATCCTCTGAGGCTTTATCATCAACGCGTGATCCGTAATCATCATTCTTAATATTCTCTTTTCACTTTTGCTCGTCTATTGAGGTGAGTACCACATTCCCCTTTTTATACTCATTTAACTATTTTGGGTCATATGTGTTTTATATTTATTTCCCTACTATTTAATACACAAACTGCAAATATTGTCACTTTTGTTTAACAATTCGTACCTTACTTGTTTTATGCTTATTTGCTTTATGTGAACCGTATTCGGAGAGGTCCAGCATAATCTCATAATAGTATGATTATACGACAGTCGTAATAGCCATTATCCAGTTTATCCGGCATCTTGCTTATCGACAGCTCATTTATTTACTCATTGGTTGAATTTCTTAGCTCATTTGACTATGTTGCGTATTTATTCATCTATTATATATATATACCAAAACTGGTGTGTTACTCACTCAACCTTGTGTTGACAAATCTACTTTATTTTTAATGCATATGCAGGTCATCAAGAAAATAGGCAAGAAGATCCTTAAAAAGTGTGATAAGATGAAAATCTTGTCAAAAAGTGAATTAGAGATTAAGAAACGATGTTGTTTAGTTAAAGCATGTTTTTGTTTGCGTGCCAATGTGTTATAAATAATGTGAAATAAATAAAGGCAATGTGTGTACTTTGTTTTAAATACGTTTATTTCACTTGTAGAATGTCTGGAACAAATAATCAATGGAGTCAAAACAATTGACGGGTAAAGACTCCAGAAAATAATAAAACTATATCGGAAGGATACGTGGGAGAAATACGCGACATGATTAAGGAAGCGGTAGCCCCATTGATAAAAATGATACAAGACAACTCGGTAAATTCAAAGAGCACGGCAAAATCAACTAAACTGTAACAACTCGGGTTTTTGAATTTATATTTTTTCTTTTAAAACCCGACCCGTTTCGAGGTTCGGCTTAATTTCTTAAAAGCCATGTTTATAGAGAAGATTAATTATTAATATATTATTGTTTAAATTATTTATATAAAATACATTATACCTTTCTTGTTTTGGCACTTTTAACCTAAAATATATAGTTTAATCCCACTATTTGTCATCCTCAAACCTCAGGGACTATAAATGAAAATTTAGTTACAACCCATTTCCTAATCTGGATAACCATGACCTAGACCCAAATCCGTATTCAATTTCTTGTACCCAGTTATCAAATTGTATATACTGGATCACAATTTTCGTGTTATTATTGTTAATTGATCATGTAATTATGTTATTAATGTTAATTTCGGCCTAATCGACACCCTAAACATGTTAATAAAATCAGTATTGATCCATTCTTCCCTAAATACCTAGCCGACAACCTTTTGATCTTGTTGGACACGAAATCATTGAGTATAATCCTATTAATTTGGCATATACAATCTCCTAACCCTAACCGTCATTAGACTTTAAATAATTGAATTAGTTTCGTCGTTTAATGGCTCATTCATACTCCTCTTTGGCCAGCGACTGTAACAATCATTACACCCTCTTTTGGTCATCCTCTGAGGCTTTATCCGTAATCATCATTCTTAATATTCTCTTTTCACTTTTGCTCGTCTATTGAGGTGAGTACCACATTCCCCTTTTTATACTCATTTTATACTATTTTGGGTCATATGTATTTTATATTTATTTCCCTACTATTTAATACACAAACTGCAAATATTGTCACTTATGTTTAACGATTTGTACCTTACTTGTTTTGTGCTTATTTGCTTTATGTGAACCGTATTCGGAGAGGTCCAGCATAATCTCATAATAGTATGATCATACGACAGTCGTAATAGCCATTATCCAGTTTATCCGGCATCTTGCTTATCGACAGCTCATTTATTTACTCATTGGTTGAATTTCTTAGCTCATTTGACTATGTTGCGTATTTATTCATCTATTATATATATATACCAAAACTGGTGTGTTACTCACTCAACCTTGTGTTGACAAATCTACTTTATTTTAAACGCATATGCAGGTCATCGTGTGATGTGAAGTTAATTCAAGATTCGAAAGAGAACTTAGTAATTCAAGATAGAGAAATAAACAAGACTTTTATATTTTGCTATATGTTTGTTTGGTGAACTATTTGATTTTGAATATTTGTATTGAATATTTGGTTTAATTGAATAAACTTAATATATATTAAAATGTCCAATATTGCATGATAGTACCTTGAGAGCTGTGAACAATCAGCTCACGCCCCGACATTTTCGCCGTAGGTTAGGGTGTGACATAAACGATCTAAACCAACTCAAAGTATGTCGATTCATTCAAAGAAAGAAACTAAAGAGATGAAAGGAACAAAACAAAGAAAGATGAAGGATATGAAAGTTCAACAACTGACAATGAACTAAGTAAAGTAAAGAAAATAAAAGTGAGCAAGGGTTGTACTTTCAAAGATTTTCATTTTTATAAACCGAAAGAATTTTATGGGGACAAAGGCGCGATAGTTACTCTTCGTTGGTTAGAAGAGATGGAATCTATCATAATAATAAGCAAGTGTACTGAAGAGGATAAGATCCAGTATACCTCTTAAATGTTTAAAGAGGAGACACTAGAAGGGTGGAATACCTTAAATGAAGTTAAGGGTGGAAACAATATGTAAAACCTTGAATGGAAAACTTTCAAAGAATTTATTAAGCAAAAGTTTTGTCTGGCTCACGAAATTGCCCAAATTCAGACCAAACTATCGAATCATAAAGTGATCGGAACCAACCTTAAGGAGTATAATACAAAATTCCTTGAGTATTGCAGGTTAGTGCCACATCTAGTTACCCCCAAATACAATAAGGTCACTCGTTACATCTATGGGTTGCCTAATGAGATTCGTGAGCATGTTCGTTCACATATGTTGTAAACTATCGAATATGCCATGGAACTCGCTAGGTATCTAATGGATGGTACGTAATGAAGAGAAATAGAATACTGGGGAAAAGAAACAGGATGGTGCTGGAAGGAAAAAGTTTGTTGAGAAGAAGGAGGGGACGTTTGTTCTTACCCGTCCGATTTCTAAGAATTGTGGGAAAAGGCATTTTGGAAAGTGTTTGAGTCCGGAAATCAAGATAGAGGCTCGCAAGTATGATCCTTGTGCAGCTTGCAATTTTTGTAAGAGACCTGGTCACAAGGAGGAGGAATGTAGAAAGAAAACCACGGCGTGTTATAACTATAGTGAAAAGGGGCACTTTAGCAATGAATGCACAAAAAATAAGCCAACAAATGCAGGTGCTGGTGGTAGTGGTGTCAAGAATGATGGAAGAAAGGAAACTCTTGTGCTTTCATGCTCAATACCAGTATGCAGGAGACGTAAATACTGGTATGTTTCTTATAAATAATGTATATGCTAGAGTTTTGTTTTATTCATAAGGCAAATCAAAGTTTCATAGATTATAAGAATGGTAGTCTATTAAACAAACCTCTAGTTAACAATCATTATGATGTAGAAACCGCTAATGGAATCCTAATCAAAATATTTGAAGTCTTAAGTAATTGTCATATTTCCTTAGCCGGGCACAACATATCTGCATAGCTATTACCTATGGAATTAGCAGATTTTGATGTAATCTTAGGAATGGATTGGTTGTCCACTAACCAAGCTCGTATTTTGTGCGACGAAAAAGCCATTAACATTTTAGTCCCGAACAAGAAAGTCATTCCTATAGCTGGAGACAAAGAGGCCGGAAGAATTAGGATTATTTCAATAATTAAAGCAAGTCATTATATAGGTAAGGGATGCCTCGCATTCATGGCCTATGTAACCAAAGAACATTAACCTAAGAAAATGAAAGAAGTCCTAGTTGTTTTTGAATTCAAAGATGTATTTCCCGATGAACTACCTGGAATCCCACCAGACAGAGAAGTCGAATTTCAAATCGATTTACTTCCAAAAATAGCGCCAATTGCTAAATCTCCCTATAGATTAGCACCGACTGAGATGAAAGAGTTGAAGATACAATCAGATGACTTGTTGGAAAAAAAATTTATACGACCGAGTTTTTCACCTTCGGGTGCTCCAATTTTGTTCGTTAAAAATAATGATGGGTCGATGAGAATGTCCATAGACTATCGTGGGTTAAACAAAGTTACAATAAAAAATAGATATCCATTTCCAAGAATCTATGATCTGTTCTACCAACAACAAGGAGCAAGTTATTTTTAAAATTAACCTTAGATTAGGATTCATCAGCTAAAGGTTCAAGAAGAAGATATTCCAAATACATCATTCCGAACCAGATTCGTACATTATGAGTTCACCGTTATGCCGTTTAGACATACTAATGCCCCGGAAGCATTCATAGATATGATGAACAGAATTTGTAAACCTTATCTGGATAAGTTTGTTATCGTCTTCATTGATGACATTCTTATTTACTCCATGACAAAGGAAGATCATCAAGCTCACCTTAGAATCATGCTCGAAATATTAAGAAAGGAAAAAATTATAAGCTAAGTTTTCAAAGTGTGAATTTTGGTTGCCATAAGTGCAATTTCTTGGCCATATTGCAAATGAAAAGGAAATCCAAGTTGAAAAGATAATATTGAGGCTATTACCAAATCGGTAACACCCAAAAACCCTAACTCAGGTTAGAGTTTTTCTATGATTGGCCGGTTACTACCAAAGGTTCATTCAAAATTTCTCCAGAATAGTCGTTCCTTTAACCTCACTTACCAGAAAATCTGTCAAGTTTGAATGGGGACCAAAACAATAAGAAATGCACCCATCTTAGGGGCTGTTTGGCAAATGCTGAACCATTAAGTGCTGAACCAGTAAGAGGTCTGAATGAATAAGAGAATCTGAACAGTAAGTGCTGAATCAATAAGTGTTGTTTGGTTGGACCTCTGAATGACTGTGCAGAATGACTATTTTACCCCTCTAAACTATTTAGTGTTTAACGAAATATATATGTTTAGTCATAGATGTTAATAACTATATTGATTGACCAAACTTTCATTATAACCGACTAAAATACATCTTAATACAAACTTTCATTATAAACAATACCAAAATACATCTTAAAACAAATTCAAGTTGCTTGATGAGTATTCGAACAAACCATGTCCTACATTGAAGCCACTAAAGGATATTAAATCAAAACAACACGGCGGCAATATGAACCAAGACCTTTTGAAAATATACAATGAAGAGTATGAACTATGGAATGAGTGTGAACTCGCAAAGAAGATAAGACTTGAACGTTCAAAAGTTATGTACTTTTGTTGGATGATCCTTGAATAGCCAGCACATTTCCACTATGTTGTTGACTTCATGAACTCAGCACCCATTATGATGTTCAGTAGCTGCTTTTGTTGGATGGTCCTTCAATAGCTACTCATCTTTGCCCTGTTGACTGCTTGTGTTCCATCTTTTGTTAAGGTTAGTTGTAGTTGGCATGTCTATTGGAACGAAACCTACCCTTTTACAAAATCTGATAGATGCATAGATATTACCTAGTCAGTGGAATCAATTTATGAAACTAATTATCATTTTTTAAAGAAAAGGAAGTCATACTGCATGTTAAAAGAAAGATACTTTAAGTTTATCAACTTAACATATTGCAAGCTTTTAGTTCATTCTAAAATTGCTATGTAGGCTTGAATCTTAAAATTGCTATCACCTTATAAATAAAATAGAGGCTGCGTCCCATTTGCAGCTTACATATTACCTAAAGTCTTACTTAAACATACCAAAGTCGAATACCAAGGCTAACACCAAATCACCGTTCCCGAATGACAACCCCACATTGTATTTTAACTTTTTTAATATTTTATATTACATATATTTTACTATTTGTATTTATAGAGTTTATATCATATTTAGAAAAACCGAACACTAATTTTAGCTATTAATTCGATCTCAATTAGTTGTATTTGTGTTTTTCCTCTTTGTTGGTCAGAACTCAGAAGTGAATGCCCACAACTCCACTCTAGATGCTTAAATTTAAGATGTGCTTAATCATATGAAAAGTTGTGTTAAAAGATGTATTATGTATTTTCGGACTGTCTCTTTTATTTTAAGCTTATGTGTTTTATATAAGAGTCTAACAAAGTCCAAACTATGAAACCAAATCTGAAACAAATTGTTTGTAATGGTTCGGTTTTAACTCTTAGCGGTTCAGTTTCTGTTATCAATCATCAAAACCGTTACTCGCGGTTTGTTTCATGGTTTTACCTAAAAACCGTAAAACTGTTATAACTGGACCATGATCACCCCCTAGATAACGACTTGACTCCTCAAAACTTGCTAAAATGAAACTGGCAATCGAAAGGTGTCGCCTAAAACGAAGAAATTATAAGCAGAAGCGGCCGACTAGAACTCTAGAAGAAACAACCATACAGTGGAGGAGATGAAACGAAATTGAAACCAAAGCACACAACACATAATCACACATGCCACAAGATTAGGTTAACACAAAGAATTAGGAATCGAGTTTCCAATTCGTAAGAAATTAATAATCTAATTTCCATTCATACTTATTATAGAAAATCTGAAAAGATTCAGCATCATAGCATCATAACAAAACCATTCAAAAGTTCTAAAACTTCTCATGATGAAACCAAGTTGTCAATAAAAAAGCAAGATCCAACCAAATTGAATATCAATTAACATAAATTGAACATCATTCGAACCATAAACCCTAGCATCCAGTCCTAGATTATCAAACCCTAGAACAGAAATCAAGTAGGGAAACAAAAAATCACACCTGTTTGTAACTGGAATCGGGTTGAAATCGACCAAGGATTGTGGTGTTGTGCTTGGGACTCCTGAATAGAAGAAGAAGAAGAAGAAGAAGGAAGAAGAAGCAATCGATGGTGCCTGTGGGTAATTTGGTATCTTTTCCATTCGGCGATCTCTCAAATCTGAATCAATAAGAGCCTCGCTGAATCGCTTAGATGTAATACTTCATTGAAACAAACAAGCTGAAGTCTGAGCGATTCAGACTTCAGACCCATTCAGAGTCATTCAGACCCCAAACAAACACACCCTTAGCCTTGCCCGAAGGTTTAGATAACTTTAACGTATACTATTATGCTTCGGACACGGGTATGGGATGTATATTAATGCAAAGAAAGAAATTTATTGCTTATGTGTCTAGACAATTAAATATTCATGAGAAAAATTACACCACACACAATCTCGAATTAGGCGCTATAATTTTCGCATTGAAGTTATGACGACATTATCTATATGGTGTCAAATTCACATTATATACCGATCATAAGAGTCTGAAGCATATATTTGATCAAAATGAGTTAAATGTGAGATAAAGACGTTGGATGGAAACTCTCAACAATTATGATTGTGAAATCATCTATATATCATGAAGGAAAAGCCAGTGTAGTAGCAGATGCTTAAGTAGAAAAGAACATGACAAGCCTAAAAGAGTTTGAGCTCTAAGATTAGAAATTAAAGTCAATTTGCTCACCAAAATTAAAGAAGCTCATAAGTTGGCACTAGAAGAGGGAAACATAAAGGCTGAAAAAGTTGGCACTATAAATATATTAGTCAACGGCGACGATGATATACTTAGGTTAGGTAAAAGAATATGGGTATCGATGGTAGGAAATTTACGAGAAAAGATATTGTAAGAAGCACATAAGTAAAAATATATGATGCATCCAGGTAGTGATAAGATGTATTATAACCTCAAGGATGATTATTGGTGGATAACTTACACGTCATCGCGTATCGCAATGAGACAAATAAAAATCCGTCGCGTATCGCAATGAGACAAATAAAAATCCATCGCGTAGCGTGATGGGAGAATATTTAAAAATTAAAGTTTCCACAAAAATACTAAGGCAGCTCTCGATGATGTGAGCGTGTGAAGTGCAAAGTGCGTCATCAAAGTGCCACATTGATCCCATCGCACTCCGCCCGAGCCCGTGCTCGTGCGCGTCGTATGCTTCGCATCCTCCGCTAGGACCACTGGGTGTAATATGTCTTGTAAGAATATTATCATATAAACTTGTTTTCTTCTAAAGAGCTTACTATTTTTTATAATCTAGCGATGTGGGACAAGAACTCACTTTCTTATTTATACCAAGGTGGAAGGATTCCATTTTCTTTCATCCACTAACGTGGGATGGAATTTTACTTCTTTTATTTTCTTCAGTATTCCTTTTGCTTATTTTATGGGTTGTTATACTATCACCCTCAAACAAATGGACAAAGTGAAAGGACTATTCAAACTCTGGAAGATATGCACCGTGCCTGTGCTATAAACTTAGGAGGTAGTTGGGACACTCACCTATCTCTAATGGAATTCTCTTACAACAACCTTTATCATACAAGTATTCAAATTGCACAATTTGAAGCATTATATTAACGAAAATGTAGAATGCCAGTATGTTGGTCTGAAATCAGCAATAATCAATTATCAGGATACGAACTTGTTCAAAGGACAACTGAAGAAGTAATTCAGATTAGAGAACGAATGAAAGCGGCTCGAGATAGACAGAAGAGTTATGACGACGTACGTCAAGAAGGAGATAAAGTGTTACTTAAGGTATCACCTTGGAAAGGTGTAATACGTTTTGGTAAGAAAAAAATAATACTTAAGTCCGCGTTTCATTGGACCAATCAAGATTCTTGAAAGAGTAGGACTAGTAGCATATCGTTTAGAACTACCGAACGAAATGAAAGGAATTTATAGTGTGTTTCAGGTGTCCAACTTACATACATGTTTGGCTGACAAAACCCTCACAATGCCTCTGAAATACATAAAAGTAAATGAAAAACTTAAATTTGTAGAACAGTCAGTACAAATTGAAGATAGTCAAACCAAATTCGTTAAGCATAAGAGATTAAAACTTGTAAAAGTTAGGTGGAATTCCCGACGCGGCCTGGAATTTACTTGGGAACTTGAATCTAAAATGAAGAAATATCCGCATCTATTTCAGTAAATCTCGAAGACGATATTTTTCTAAAGGTGGGGAGGATGTAACATCTCGAAAATACTCCATTCAAGTTTGGGCCAAATATGACATTTTTCAAAGTTACAGGGCTGAAACTGAAAATTCTGAGTTCCAAGACCCATCGCGATAGCGACGGAATATTCATAGTCCCACGATGTGTTGAAAAATTCTCCTATAAAAGAGGGGCTACGGTCTTGAGCTCCATTCATCCCAAAACACATTCCTAAACACACACTTAGCATAGGAATCCGTATCCTAATTTTTTTCCCAGCAAACCGATGATCGTTTTCTCAAAGTACGTGCAAGAAACGAAGCCCTTCTAACGTCCAACCGTCTTTATAATTGAAATCTTACCAACAAGATGCTACTCTTTTCTTATTAGTATTATTCTCGACTAATAATTTAAGGTAAGGGTTACTTTTAAGTTATTTAAATGTATAGTTATGATAGCTTAGACCAAGTCAAAATTATAGTCTTTAACCTTGAAATATTATTGTGTATAAAATGAAGATTTTACAAGATAAAATGGTGTTACATCTATAAGTAATGCTAGCAAAATATATATTTTGACGGGCATGTAGTAACTGGAAAAAGGATATCACTAGTACTGAGTTTCTTGCCAAATGAAAGTAATTTATCAAATCAAAGTCAACCGCGGGACCAATTTACTTTTCTAGAGAAACTTACAAACGTGTTAGAACCTATTAGGCCAAATCATGCTATATTAAATGTCATATAAATACAATGTATATTTTTACAAACAACCGAAGTTTTATCAAGGTTAAAGCAGACTTAAGGTCTGCATCTTAATCTAGAAATACAATCCAGGTGTTTATACAGACCTATTTTACTATAGGTTAACATCATACATACAGGAAAGGTATTCAAACATCACCGAACCGACAACACAGGTTGATACGTTAAACTTTACAAACAGACAGACGTTTTACTCTTGTAGTAAACATGTAGTTTATTACAAAGAGTCAGATAAACATTTGCATGAGATTACATAATCTATAAAATCGTTATGATACAAAATTGAAAATAAAAGCAACTCAGACCGGTTACATATATGTCTGGATCCAAACATAATTGACCAAGCAGGCATGCACTTGTAGTCAGTCATAACCAGTTATCCAACGGGTTAACATGCTCGAAGAACTCTTGAATTGTGTGTGTAAGGCAGTGGTACAAATCCTGGAAATGACCGGAATTTCCGTTGAGTTTGTAGCAGAAAATATATTTTTATTTAACGACTTTTATAAATATTTTAGACTCGGTAAACGTTTCACCAGCTCATCACTGACGTATTTTCCCAACCATTGTTGGTATCTAGATGCGGGTAGCTATAAGCAAGGATTAGAGTCATGGTGAGAGACGATCGCGTTACAAGATGGCTCAATTTTGAATATATGATCCTTGTAATAAATACTAACAATACTTTGTAACCGAATACTCGGGTATTAAATTCCTTAGTAAGTTTTCAATGTAAATTAATATTTTATAAAAGTTGTCCACAAAAATTAACCCACAACTCTGATATATTAACAAAATATGTATCATCTGTGGTCACACTCCTAGGCCCTAACTGGGGTGTGACATATATCTTTCCTTACTTAGCTTCGTTAATATGTTGTTTACATATACATTTAGACAAATACTCAAATCCAGATGTTAAACCCGATCAACTCTGGGATGAAGTATCAATTACATCTTTTTATGTCAATGTTAATATATTTTGATCAAACTTAGTAAAACAAGTTGGGTATATAAATACTATATTTTGAGGTTGAATGTGATGTTTGTAAAGAATATAAATTTGAGCGTTGAGTGTGAAAATATCACATCTACATGAGTTGTATTTAAAACCGTTGAAATCAAATTTTATGAAAGTAAAGATACAATACCATACCACAAAACATATCATGGAAGTAAAGATATATAGAGTAATAGCTTTTAGCCCATGTATTACGGGTCTTTTTTTACATGGTTGTTTCTAATATTATGAACATATTTTTTTTTGGACTTTAATTTAATTATTATAAGACAGTTTCTAATATACTTGGACCTATTTTGATCCATTTATGTTTCGCTATGTTCGTTTATGTTCATTTCTTATGAAACATATAATGAATCATATACTTAGTATTTTATATTTGTTTGTTTAATTTGTCTTCATTTAAGTGTGTTTATTTACATTCATTTATGTTTGTTTGTGTTCATTTACTTTTATTCATATATGTTCATTTATGCTTGTTTATATTTGTTCAATAATGTTCGTTTACGTTTGTTTATGTTCATGAACTATTCATTTAAATTTTAGACTAACGAACATTTAACTTGGGTTTGTAATAGAGAGCATTAAGGTTAAAAACTAAATAAGAAATGCTTTTATAAATTTAAGATAACATAGTGTTAGTAGTCTGCCACCTGTAACAACCATTCTAGGCATGGAATCAAGGTTGGTGTTATGGTAGTAGCATGAGTGATGAAGATGAAAACGAGTTGATCCGGATAGGGTTTCATAAATAATGAGAAGGTAAGGAGCGACCAGATCTGAACCGGTGGCTGATTAACTAGTTTTCAGCAATTCAAGAGAAATCCAATAAATAAGGGATGGTTGATGTAGGTGACGATGGCATTTGATACATGGGGGGGGGGGGTTGACGATGGTGGGTGGTAATAGAAAGCAAACCGTTGATGGAGAGGATAGACCGACGACTGAGAATAGTATATGAGAGAAATTAATTTAGGGTTTGGTGATGAAATGGTTTCATAAATAAATGAGATGTTATAATCCATTTAAGGGCTATGAGGGTTTAGTAGGACCCATAACCCGCTTATTTTTAACTTAAATGGTCAAACGTATAGAATTTCATTATTCAAGAGTGAAGAAGTCCGATGATTTCATAGAGAAGGGGAGGGGGTGGGGAGCGATCTAAGAGCGACACCTAACATTTTTTTTTGGAGTCAACTAGTTTTTCACCTTGCGTTTTGCGTTGGGCAGGTCGGTAAAACTTGGAAGGGGTAAAACCCAAGCGTTGTCGATCCCAAACGTTGAGTTGATATGTCGAAACGAATTCGGTCGGTTTCGGTGACGTGTGTTATTGTACCGTTTCCTGTCACGAAGCGTAGACACTTCCGCTATTAATTATAAAATCACCTTAAAAGTAAAAAACTAAAAAAAGGAAAAAAAAAATAAAATCAGCATTGTGAGTGGTAGGCTAGAACAAAGAGGGGTAACATTTTCTAGTGGAAAGGCTTGAACTTGAGTTGCAAATGTGGAACATCATCCTCTTACTGTCACACCCCAACCTACGGCGGAAATGTCGGGGCGTGAGTTGATTGCCCACATCTCTCAAGGTACTATTATGCAATATCAAGTGTGACAATATGTATTAAGTTTAGTTAAATAATCAAGTACATCAAACTCATAAATAAACAATTACAATAAACATCCATAATTAAGTTCTTGTATCTTTTTCTCTAATATGCATCCTAAGTTGCTTCAAACAATCTTGATAATCACGTCACACGATAACCTCCATATGCATTGAAAATAAAATAGTTTTGTCAGCACAAGGTTGAGTGAGCAACACACCAGTTTAAATGTACATATAGTATATACAGAAATAAGTATTTGCAACAAGTCATATGAGAAGAACAAATTAACCAAATGAGCAAGTATAAATGAGATGTCGAGAAGCACAAAGCTATAACGACTGGCGTATGATCATACTATTCTAAGATTATGTTGGACCTCTCCGAATGCGGTTCACGTAAAGCATGTAAGCATATAGACAAGTAAGGTATAAATTTTTAACACATAAGACAGTAGTTGCAGTTTTGTGTATAAGTATATATGAGAAATTCAATTTACGCATATATCCCCAAAACGTGAGAAAACATGTAAAAAGAGGGGAATGTGGTACTCACCTGATCGGATGAACGAAACACAAATGAGGATGATGAGAAGAAGGATAAATCTTTCGGGATATAGCGTCAAGGATTACTCGCACCATTACTAATTGAAGGCAACCAAGAACTGTAACATTCGTTAATTTAATACCCGAAACCCGGTTCATTAAAAAAACTTATGTTTCTGGATCCACGCTTATTAACAAAAAAAATTCTTATATTATTTTCGTTGTGTTTAATTTTGTGACATTGTCAATTTTTATTCGTATTCGTATTTATATTTGTATTCGTTAACCCAAACCGTTGTGTCATTTCAATGTATTCTTATTTGTCGTTTATCATTTAATATTAATTACGACGATTTTATAGTTATTATTCGTTCATTTTCTCATTGTTTTGTTCATATAGCGAAACTTCGGGATTTAAAGTTAATAAAATATAATCATTCTCCAACCTATGCGGGTATAATATACAAATAATCCTAAGATACAAAATTATATCTAGAATATATAACATTTGAAGTTCAAGGTTCATTGTGTAAATAAAGTTTTAATTTAATCTATATATATTTATAAAGTCTAGGGGTTTAAAGTGTAAATATAATTAAAATATAATATTATATTAAAAGAAATTATACCCAACCCCACCAGCCTCCCCCCCCCCCATACTACGTTTTTCCGGCGAATGCCAGAATCCGGCGACCCGGAACAACTCCGGCCAATTTATTAAATCCCGTTAAACTCGTTATTTGACCCAAATAATTAATATACCGCGTTTCTCCACTAATTAGGGCCGGTAATCAAGCTAATTAACATCTATCAACAAACTTAAATGGTCGATTATAATCCAGAACCGCCGGATTATTATCAAATATCATTAACAACCAATTAATCATTTTACGCTCCTAATTCTATTATAAATAGCACCCTAAACATCATCTAGACTTGCACCAACCTTCAATCCTCTCTCTAAAACTCTAAAAAATCTTTAATCGCCTCGTGTTAGTCCGAACTCCGGCAAGCTTCGTTCACTATTATTCCGACACCAATAGAGGTAAATAATATATGGTTTTCAATCAATTTAAGCCATAAAACAAATCCCCTAAAATTAAATTGACGAACATGGAACGGATTAATCAATTAGAAATTTTAGTGTTTTGGGGAAGAAGATGAATATGGTAATTAATATATATATGTCTTTTTCTAATACTTTAACAAACAAATGAACTGATTTAGTTGTTAAGGCAGTGTTATGGCCATGGAGACCCGGGTTCGAACCCGGGTCACTGCATGTCTTGTTATATTTTTTTTAAAACCACTTTTATTATTGCAATAAAAACTACACATATTTTTATAAATATGTATAAATCAAATAAAAACTGTTATAAATTATTTTTAGCCTTTCTTTCAAAAACCAACATTTCGAAACCCAACAACGCTCGTTAAAACCCATAAACTAAATATATAAATTTATATATGTATTCTTGTCGTAAACTTTATATTTCGCTAACATATGTTTTTCTTCCAAATATAAAATATACCGACAACACCGAAATTCCATAAACATTATAATATTCAAACTTAGTATTAATCTCATAATTAAAATAATATGTAATAATAAACCCTTGAATTTTCGTTAAAGTTAAATACTAAAATATCCTAAAATATACTAAAATAATTCCTAATCTCTAACATAAAATCTAATTTTTATAATCCTGCTAGTTAGCGTTTACATTTGTACTTTCTTTCTTTTATATATAGTTTGTGAGGTTCGACCGCTTCAGTTCCTTTAACACATCTTCGCTATTATTCCAAGTTACCTCCCAATTTCAAAGGTGATTTACATAACCCCCTTTTTCATCTTTTATAATTTTGGGGTAGCATGTATACTTTATCCACGTTTACTCATGTTTTTATTACCACATCTATTCAAGACACAATTCAATATATGTTTATGTGTGATTATTGCATGCTCTATGATTATGCTCTATGTGCTTAAATGTTTATTTTATGTTTGGTGGTTGGTATCTCATCCTCATCTATCCTCATCAAGTATGATCATACATTTACCCAAGTACTTTGATTTCGTATCAATAAGAACGGGTCCACGTTTATTTAGTTGATTACATTTTCATAAGAATTGTAATACTCATCATTTACATATGAATTGTGATTTCTCTATATATATATAAAACTAAAACTTATGTATTCTCACCAACATTCGTGTTGACAAACTCTATTTTCATACATGTTACATGTACAAGTAGTTGATATTATTCAAGATTGAAGACAATAGTTTGACCTTAGGATATTATTCAACATACAAAAATATGATGTAATTATAATTATTGAATTCGTGTACATGTTTAATGTTAATGCAATTAAATATTTATTGTCACTTTAATTAGTGTCTTTTGAGCTACTGTCCAATCAATACGTTACGCCCCGGCATGTTCCGTCGCCTTTGGTCGAGGTGTGACAAGAACGATTGAGGGTCGGCAGAAGTTTCAACCCGTAATGATTATTGCAGGCCATGATACAGAAATTGATTATAGGGGTTTGGGTTGCGATGTCACAGGGATTGTGCAACCAAGATTAATTGATATATAATGAACGGAATAGATATTTACTAGTTTTAGATTATGACGGTTTATTTAACATATTAATACGTAACATTTGATCACGCTTTCCTAATTCAAAGCATCGGTGGAGTCGAAATACGCGTATAAACGATTCAAAATAACCAATTCCATGATTAGCACGAATATTTTGGTTCAAGATAACTAATTGGGTCCGGGTTTGCGAAATGGGTCATGGGTTTGGTAGCTGGATAGGGATTACGGGTCATAGTTGATAAAAATAATAATTTTTGCATCTAAGTCCCTATAGTTTGAGGGTGGACACATAAAGAGGTAATACTTGTAATTTGGGTTAAAATCGCCATAAAGTGAAAGTTGTATATATATATTTTAAATAATTAAATAAACAATAATATTATAATAACTAGATTACTCGATAAACGCGAAAATATTATTGATAAATTTTTCCGGATATAAAGCGGGTCGGATAACGGATATAAATTATAAGTTTGAAAACCCGAGTTGTTACAGTCTCCCCTACTTTAGGGAATTTCGTTCTGGAATTAGAGAATAAAATAAAAACACCAATAATTTTGAGGAAAAGAAAATTTTAAAATATAATTTTTAAAATTTATCATAACACAGAACTTTGAATAGTTAAAACAACGTAGCAAATGATAACCCGATAAGGACATTTATATATAGGATGTATCAGCGGCGTATCCACCATGTCCTTATCATCTCTACATTTGTACCGTTATCCCAACTACTTTCGATTCTATATTATGACACACAATTGTACGTTTTATGATTTCCATGTGAGGATTCTGATAATTATGTTCCGGGCCATAATTACTTAGATCGTCGGATGGTCCACATAACTCGTCCCATCGTGTGGGTTACAAAACGTTTGAGGAACATGATTTTTAGAGAAAACAAGAATCTAATACGTTTGGCTATAAATAAAAGATAGTCATTGAGTAAAATATTGCAAAAAAAAATGAATTGAATTTTTTTTTTTTTGAGTTATTTTAATAAAATATTAAAATTTCAAAACATCTTTTGAAATTATTGCAAACAGTTGTCTTTGAAAAGATAAATTTTATTGTATGAGCATAATCACTTAAAATTAATAAGTTATTAGAATTTAAATTGTTTAAATCCAAAAATCGGGTGAAAATTTCTTATAATGTATGATTAAAAAAAATAGAATATGTTTAGATAAGAAAAAAAATGACAAAAACATTTTCTTTGATAAACATAGTTATGGGTAACTTGATTAATTAGATCTAAAAAAAATTGAATAATTGAAGTTGATTGGATTAAAATATTTTGATTAGGTTGCAAAGTAGAGTTTAAATAAGTTTGGAAATTTTGAGCTTGGTGAACATGATTGGTATCAGAGTCGAAAGTTTAAGATATGTCGTTAGTGGTGCCTTAGTAACATTCTTAGAAGCCCCATACGTGCTTATTTGTTTACCTGATTTGTTCTATTTAATTGTTTACAGCTTACGTAATTATTTGTTAGATTAGGTACTTATTTAACTGTTTAATTAATTGTTTATTTATATTGTCATGCACACACACACAACTTCGAAGCTATGCTTCACTCTCAAAATATTTTTATAACTCTGAGACAACGCCTCAATCTAATAATATTTCTATTAAATTATATTAGATTGCCTTTTGTTGTCGGAAATTTCCTTGTGAATTTCATGGTTTTGTTTTTGCTCGTTTTCACTTAAAACTAGGGAGTGTGACAAGATTCCCGCCATAGTGGAAATTGTCATGCGACCGACACCTTAAGCGTTTAACGTAACCGGTTAAACGGATACACCCTTTATTGTGTTTTATTGTTTTAAAATGTCTAGTCGGGTGTAAAACCCATGAGACGCCATGGACACGCCAACTGTACATTTGCACAATTCATTATACTTGCGATGTTTTGTTGGAACATCATCATCCATGGTGATACACGAGATGTTTCAACTACTTATGCTTGAGTTCGTTTATTCGTTATTTAGTTTGGTCTGTTAAATCGCCATGTAACGCTCATGGGCCGACAAACTTAATTAATTCGTTAATTAAGTTGGGTCATTCAAATTGCCATGTAATGCTCATGGGAGGCCAACTCGCACATTTGTTTTGGTTTTGGTATGCTAATAAGTTGGGGAAATAAAATGCCATGGAAATCTCATGGGAAACCCAATACATCGAAGAGCATTCGTTATTTGTTTATTTGATTTTTGACTTAATTTAATTATTCAATTATTATATTATTCAATTATGCAGTTAATCAATTACTTATTTACTAAATCACTTTTGAATCAAAATCTATTGATTCGATCTGTTTATACAATCAAAATATTTGTATTCTCTTGATCGGATACAAATTCTTCATTTATCAAGACTCAGTTATCACAAGCCAATCAAAACAATTTACACTCTATTGGTTTTCACGTACTCATCTTATCACATTATTATATTATTAAAATATCTAGTAATTTAAATAATATTATTGCATAATTTAATAATCGAACGACTTTCTTATACTCATGGAATTATATATATAACTTATTAAACATATTTCAAGTATTCAACCTCAAATTTTTAATTTGTTAAAACATATTAAACTTTGATAAAACTTAGGCACTCATCAAACTAACTCATTGATTTTCCATCGAGATTCTAACTTACCCTTAGGTTATGAATGAACATCGGTATAACATATTTAAGTTTTGTTTCACAATGATTCATATGAAATATGGACAACTATCCAATCTTCTCATTAAATCACATCTTTACTAATCATAGAATGTTATCTCAACATCAAACATCATCAATCATTTATTTTCTATAACCGCCTCATGGCAACATGTTTAGTCAAGGAGATAGCTCCTGCGATCTCTAAAATATAAACTTAACTTCCAATAAACATTAATATAATCAACTAAATCTTTTTCGTTAAACTAATTGTTGGTAATTTTGACTCATTTACCCCTACTCATTCTCATAACAACAACAATAACAAAAACGCAAATCTAAACATCAACTATATGCTGATAATCAAATTAACAATCAAACTCAACAAAATCATAGCGTCTCAAATAAGAAATTTTACGTCCAAAAATTCACTCGTTATGCTTTGCTTGCAACTATCACTACTCGATTAAATTCTCATGTCGTTTTGTACCCAATGTAATCGTTCGGTTATCTTGTTAATACTTGCCACGTACCATAAGACATTCCATAACAGTCTATGCCATCTAATTCTAAAACTCATGCTACGACGTTTGCTCAAATTTTATACCCTGCTACCTGTAATTGTTACAACTATGGAAATCCTAATCATCTATGCCATGGGTGTTTCTCGATCCAATCATGTTCACCAAGCTCAAAATTTCCAAACTTATTTAAACTCTACTTTGCAACCTAATCAAAATTTTTTAATCCAATCAACTTCAATTATTCAAATTTTTTAGATCTAATTAATCAAGTTACCCATAACTAAGTTTATCAAACAAAATGTTTTTGTCATTTTTTTTCTTATCTAAACATATTCTATTTTTCTCAATCATACATTATAAGAAATTTTCACTCGATTTTTGGATTTAAACAATTTAAATTCTAATAACTTATTAATTTTAAGTGATTATGCTCATACAATAAAATTTATCTTTTCAAAGACAACTGTTTGCAATGCTTTCAAAAGATGTTTTGAAATTTTAATATTTTATTAAAACAACTCAAAAAAAGTAAAATTCAATTCTTTTTTTTTTTTTTGCAATACTTTACTCAATGACTATCTTTTATTTATAACCAAAACGTATTAAGATTATTGTTTTCTCTAAAAATCATGCTCCTCAAACGTTTTGCAAATCAAATTATTTAGCAAAGGAAAACCAACTAAGATAATCAAAAATAAGAATTGTGACACCAAACTTCTCTTTTATAGATAATTGTGTGAGTATAGAAAAAATTAAAAAAGAGTTTAACATGTATAAAAAGTAAAAATATATTTTATTAGATAAAATTAAAAAAGAGTTTAACATGTATAGATATATAAAAATGCATTTTATTATAAGTTATGTTAATTTCTTTTTAATTATTTGAATTGCGTTTTAGGGTAAACTTTAAATACAAAGGGGGACAATAATAAGAAATGTGAGAAGGATTTGTGAACATACAAAAAAACCCTTAAAAATAAATTTAGAAAATAATAATAAAAAAACATAAACCAAAATATAAATGAAAAACGAGAAGATTTAAAAAGCTAAAATGTTTTTGATATCATTCCCGTTCAAATAATAATAATAATAATAATTGACGAAAAGACATAAAGTCTTGATCAAAGACACAGTGATTAAAATGAACAAAAGACACAATTATAACTAAAAAAGAAACAATAGATCGCTAAATATAACACAATTAAAAGGAAAGAAACACAATTTTAAAGAAAAAAGACACAATCAATGACGAAAATAAACAAAAAACACAATGATAAACAAAAAAACATTGTGTCTTTTTTTTAGAACGAGAAAGACGGAGGAAACATTTTTGTGTTTTTACTTTTTTTTATTAAATTTGGAGTTATGATTTTTTTATTTTTTTTTAAAGTATTTTTGTATGGCTATAAATGCTTCTTATTTTCGTTCTAATTTATAAAATAACTTGAACCTGACCTCTATATTCGAAACATTACACGAACTTCACCTGCCATAAATAGACAATTACGAAAAGCATCTTACTAATCTATTAAATCAATACAATTTTGCCACATGTCCTTTTACTAGGGTGTCCACCTAGACCTCCATGTCATCTCATTTCCATTCTAAGACTCTCTAATATGATGCCATGTGTCATCTCACATACTATTTAAACTTTATAATTTTCCACCATCATTTTAATCATTATAATTTCTCTCGCTCTCTCTCTCTCTCTCTCTCTCTCTCTCTCTCTCTCTCTCTCTCTCTCCCCCTCCCCCTCTCTCTCTCTCTGGTAATTTCCACCATCGAGATTAATCGTTTTCCGGTAATGGCCATGTAACATCCCGTTTCCTGATTTCAGTTAATAAACGAAAAATGAGCTGTTATGAGTTGGGCTAGTGTTGGGTAAATGGGTATGGGTTATGGACTTGGGTTATGAAAGAAGGAAGGAGAGTCCATGGGCTTGAGCCCATGATCCCTAAATATAAATACCATTAATCACCATTTAATCATCATTCTCACATGTTCCATACACCATCAAAACACACACTTAATATTTCTCTTTAGTTCTTCCTTATCTCTAGCCGAAATCAAGAAGGAAACCAAGCACCGACCCGAGGTAACGATAGTTTAATATTGTATGAGCTTAACCCGTTAGATATAGTTGCGAAACGACGAGCCGACACCGTTAAACCGTTTAAATCATGAGATCCGGGTGGAATCGGGTATAAACCGAACCTATGATGAGCTTAGGGATCACCCTAGCTCAGATTTGGATCGAACGGGGCAAAAAACGAGTTAAAACTCGTTTTTCCGGTGAGTTTGCGTATTTCCGGTGGCTTTCCGGCAATGACGGCGCCGGAAAAGTTAATATGAGGATAGAGGTGTCAGGGAATGTTCTGACATTCCCTGACCTAACCGTTCGCTATGGGAACTTAGCGAATCGGAGGGTGATTCTTTAGCTGATTCGCTATGGGAACTTAGCGAATCGGAGGGTGATTCTTTAGCTGATTCGCATAAGGAACCTAACGAACTAGGCTTGATTCTTTATCCGATTCGTTAAGGGAAAAGGGTAACGAATTACCCTTGATTCGTTAAGGCCATTCGTTAACAGAGATAACGAATTAGAAAGTCCAATTCGCTAAGACAAAAGTAACGAATTAGAAGTTTAACAGAAGGACAGAATGGTCCCTGAAATTAGAAAAAAATGAATTAATTACAAATAAGCTAGTGATATGGCTAGTAATAGATAATTGATACGAGTAATTATTATACAGTTAGTCGTGCACAGCTCAAGAAGGGAATAACCGTAAACGGTGAACGCAACCGCATTGAGGTGAGTTTCTAGCCCCACTTCCTTGTTATGTTTTCGGGGCTGTGTGCATACTCGATGTGATAGTTAATACACTTACCCTAAGTGGTAAGTGTATGCCTTGTATGATTTATGTATGATAATTGCTTGACGGTGTGTGAACAATCTTCGGATATTGCATGTGCCGTCAAGTGGTAGTTACAGACATGATTGATATGTATGATGTATGAATGATGTATGTATGAATATATATGATGTATGAATAATGTATGTATGATATGTTGATGGTGCGTGAACGCTCTTCGGAGATTGCACGTATTGTCAAGGAAAGTATGTAAACGACAGGTATGTCATAGTAGCACGAATGTAGGGAGCCGCCCCTAATAATGTCGGCGAATGAAGGGAACCGACCCTAATAATGTCGGCGAATGAAGGGAACCGATCCTAATAATGTCGGCGAATGAAGGGAACTGACCCTAATAGTATCGGCGAATGTAGGGAACCAACCCTAATAATATCGGCGAACGTAGGGGACCGGCCCTAATAATATCGGCGAAGGTTATAGGGCGGAATGCTCTGTAAAACGTATATGTATGAATGAAATTATGTAAGTAAGTATGAAAGAAAGAATGAAAGTGCATATGTAAGTAAGTGTGTAAGAAGATATGAAGGTATGTACCTCCGGGTGCATATGCTAGTATGTGAATGTTTTGTATGTTGTATGATTAACTAGAACCCACTCAGCGTAGCTGACTTTTAGTATGCACGCAGGCTAATCGACTGAGGCAGTTGGCTTGAGGAAAACACATGGCAGGATCCGAAGAGGCTGGCATCTGGAGATTGTCGTGATGTTTGAAATGCTATGTTTTATGTTATGTTTTTGAAAGACACGTTATGGATGTTGTAATGAATGGTTGACTTTTATGTTATTCCGTGAAAGTTTTTATTAACTCTGATATTTAGAACCGCGTTTATAAATAAATCCAACGTTAAAGTGAGGCACCGGTAATGGGGCCTTACAGGCCAACAATGTTATATGATTTTGCGGCAAGGTAATATCTTTTCCGGTAAGGTTTTCCGATATGGTTTTATATTTATTTTAATTATTATATGATTTTGTAATAATCTCTTTAGGTTGTATATCAAAATCCAAGATTGAATTGATATTTTGAAGTAATTACGGTTTTCCGGTAAGATTTTTGTTTTCCGTTTTTGTTTGTATTCCGGCAACATCATATTTTCTTCCGGTTATTGTAGATTTAACCTTTTTTATCTATGTTTTCATTGTTAACTGATTTTTTTAAAATCAGTTTAGGTTCTAAATCAAAAAAGGCGATGAAGCTAATATTTCTACGTTTTTACGTTTTTCCGGTAAGTTTTTCCGTTCATGTGTTATAAATTCAAACCACGATCTGATTCAGTTGAAACCGTGAACGCCAATTTGGAGTAAGAATTTGGAAGGTTACGACGTTTCTATAAATTCAATTAATTGGCCCTGTTATTACGGTTTCCAAAAATCCAATTGATTGACGTCATAATTTCTAATTCTAGAAGAAAAAGGAAAAGCTAAAATTATATTTGTTAATTCTACCATTTATTTATTGTTAAAAATTTATTTAATTAAACAAAACAATTGATTTTGCATTAATTGAGTTTATTATTAATTAGAAACATTAATTGATTGACATAATTTTGCATTAATTGATTTTGCATTAATTGAGTTTATTTAATTAAACAAAACAATTGATTTTGCATTAATTGATTATATTATTAATTAGAAACATTAATTGATTGACATAATTACGAATTCTTGAAGAAAAAGGAAAAGCTAAAATTATATTTGTCAATTCTACCATTTATTTATGGTTAAAAAATTATTTAATTAAACAAAACAATTGATTTTACATTATTTGAGTTTATTATTAATTAGAAACATTAATTGATTGACGTCATAATTGCATTAATTATATTTGTTTTTTTTCTTTCACATTTGTTCTTTTAGGTTCTAAATAAAAAGTTTCATTCATGGACATTATTATTATTCTTTTTTCCAGTAAGACCAATAATAAATTGTAAATTATTGGTTTAACATTCCATAACATGTAGCATTACCGGGACTAATTTTTTTTATATTTCTAAAACGATTACAATTTCGACTTTTAAATTTCAAATTTAAGTTAAAGTTGAAATTTGTAAATGGTTGGTCAATATTCCATAACGTCTAAACTTACCATCATTACAATTTATTATTTTCTAAAACTATTTGATTAAAAAAGTTTAAATTTCCAAATTTAAATTTAAGTTGATTTTTTTATTTAATTGCTGGTCAAACGTTTAAGTTGGTCAAACATTTTTAAATTGCCTGGTCAAACATTAAAGTTGATTTTAACTTTAAGTTGAACTTTTTAAATGGGTGATTAAACAAACATTCATAATTTCTAAAATTACCATCACTAAGATTTATTATTTCTAAAACGATGCAATTTAAAATTTATAAATTTCCATATTTAAATTAAAATTGAATTTTATGAATTATTGGGTAAATTTTTCATAACATGTAACATTACCACGATTAAAATTTATATTTGTAAAACGAATATTAATATTTAATCTTCAGGTTATGTTCCCAAGTTGATATAGCTAATTTCATGGGTTGAAGATTTGTTGATAAGATGTCTTATTTTTTGTTTAATATTGATGTATATTTTTGTTATTATTCATGTATTTATGTATTTTTCACAATTCATGTAATTTATTTGATTTTTATATAATCAATCATATATAGTTGTTGGTTTTGTCCATTTAATATATTTTAATCAGAACCGATGTATTAAAGAAAATTTTATTTTTGTATCTTATATTTATCTATTTATTAATGATAATATCTATAATTTATAATAATTATTATAATTTTAGTAATTTTGTTATTATTAATTCATTACCTTTTCTAATTAGTTGTTACATCTTATTTTGACAGAAATAATAACATTTACACCTTACCATTTTTATATTTCGAGATATTTGACTTAAAAGATTATTATGTTATTATATTGTAAGATACATTATATTTTATATATATAACCAATTACGTTATATATGGAAAACCCAATAAATAAGTTATAAAGTTTTCATGATTTTAATTACAAGATATTTAGACTTCTTTTAAATTCGAAAATTAACCAATCTTTCAACAAATTTTTAAAAGTTTTAAAACTCTCCATAATTTTAAACTCATTTCAAAATCTTTCCATAATTTTTTTAGGGTTTCAAAGTAACCGATTTGATTTTCATATTTGTAGTTTTTTCTAAATTAATTAGTCATATTAGTAAATAATAACCGTGTTATTTTAGAACACAATATTCAAATTGACATAATATCTAATAATCAGTACTTAATATATCATAAATTAAATAACCGTTTTATCATCATTTATAAATATTATTCGTCACATATGATTTAGTGAATATTATTAAACATGACAACTTTTCATAATTTATTAATATTATTATTCCCATGAATCAAGATATTTCAAATTATTTCTATCTTTACATAGAATACCAAATTCAAACTTAAAACTACAAAATTTAAACTCCCTTCTAATTAACATATTTAAACTCTTTTTAAATTCGAATATTGACCAATCTTTCAACAAATTATTAAAAGTTTTAATACTCTACATAATTTTAAACTCATTTCAAAATCTTTACATAACTTTTTGAAGTTTTCAAATTAACCGATTTAATTTTTATTTTGGTAATTATTTCTAAATTAATTAGTCATATTAGTAAAATTAAAACCGATTTGATTTTTATTTTTGTGATTTGGCATTAACTAGAATAAGTTATCATTTTAATATTCAAAATACTGATTGTCAAACTATAAATACTTACCATAATTAGTCAAAAATCAAATAAAATTTCATAATTTTTTAAAGTTGACTAATTTCAATTTTTTTATATTTTGTAACTATTTTGAAAATATTTTAAAACAGGTTGTTTTATAAGAGTATAAAATTTGTTAGGTATAAAATGACGGCCAAAAAAGGTTTTTATATTTCAATATATTTAGTGACAAGTTATTCCACCCGCGTGTCACGCGGGCCTATACCGTAGTTTAAATCATGTCTTTATATTTTCAAACATCGTTTCTAACTTTTGATCAAATATTTTAGTTTGGATAGATTTTTGTACTTCCGTTTTTTATTAAAAAATATTGTTTTATACCCTTTTTCTTCTTGGAAAGGCGTTGTTTTATACTCTTTAGTTTGGTAGTCTTGTTACATCACTTGGTTAATATAGTTACATATTTAGATACAATATTGATTATAATAATGATGCTTTAGACCATAATTTACCATAAGTCAAATAAAGGACTAGAGTCAAGGGAAATAGGCCTTCTTATGCAGACAAGGTAATTACGCACCCTTGCAAATATGGGTGTTCAAAAGAATCTGAATTCGAATACGTATCTGAGTTATCCGATAATCCGTATTCGAACTATCCAATATTCGGATACCTGAATCTTGGATATCCGAAAATTCATATTCGGATTAGATTCGGATAACAATTCTGAGATTTTTCGAATAGTTTGGATATCCAAACTATCCGATATATTAAATTTATTTAATTTTCATTTATTTGTTATATTTGAATATCCATATGGAAAACCTAAAATATCTTTCATGTTCTATTATTCACACATTCAGCCGCCAACCATTCACCAATTCAAAGCTGCCCTATATCAATCCGAGTACTCATCTCGTCTCCGTCGGCCGCTGCTATATCTGCAGTTAGTGTCGGAGCCTGCTCAGGCTCTCCGACAATTTGAATTTAACTAGAGGTGGCAGTTGGGTTGGGTTGAGTCGAACGGGTCATGTGTCGAAACGAGTCATTGGTAGAAACGGGTTTGGGTTAGAATTGGTCAATCAAAAAAGGGTTGTTTTGGTTTTGGTCAGATGAGGGTAGGTTCAGAAAGAGTCAAACGGGTTTATTTTTGGTAAGAACGGGGATAAGGTGGAAACATTTTAGTTTTTTTTAGATTTTTTGTTTTTTATTTATATTTTGAGTTATAATTATTTGGTTTATTGAATTTTAATAATCCTTGTTGAACAGTATTAGCTTATAATAATCAATATTCATTTTATCGCCACGGGCAGTCCCAAATTTAATAAAGTTGGCTCCCAATGGTCCCCCGTTAAATAGGACTTAACAGCGTTATACTTTTTTTCGAATTTCAAACTAATGTTTTAGGGCTTTTAATGGGAAGAAAGATACAAGCTGATTGATGTAAAACTTAGTTCAAAACGATGCTCCAAAACGACGAATTAATGTTTCAATTCGAGTGTTCAAACTTACAATTAACAAAAATCAAGCCGTTTAGATTACCATTTCGAGCTAAATTTTACATCAATCGATTTGTATCATCCTTCCGACCAAAAGCCCTAAGCATTAATTTGAAATTCGGAAAAAGGTATAACGCCGTTAAGTCCTATTTAACATGGGACCACTGGGGGCAACTTTTTTAAATTTGGGACCGCCAGTGGTGATAAAATGAATAGGGATTATTATCGGCCAATACTGTTCAATAGGGACTATTAAAATCCAATAAACCTAATTATTTTATTATTTTTTTAGAAATTTTTTCTGAGGGATTTTTCCATTAATATCAAAAACCCCTCAAAAGTAATAATAAAACAATGATAACTCAATATACAAAGCTAAACAAAAAAAGTAAAAACACTAAAATTTTTCTTCCATTATCCTCGTTCCATAAAAATAAAATAAATAAATAAATAACATCGATAAATTGAACCGAAACCGAAAAAATCGACGAAAATGAAACAAAAGGCCAAAACCGAACCAAATTAATCGAAATCGAAAAAATCGATCAAAACGAAAATAAAAAAATTGAAACCGAACAAAAACGAAACTGAAAAAAGGGCCAAAAACGAAACAAAAAAACAAAAACGAGTCCAAAATCGACCAAAAAGAAACCAAAACCCAACCCGTCCCGTGTGAAAACTCATGTTCGCTTGAAACCTAAACCGAAGCCGTTCCAATCTAAAACTCATTTCGTGCCGAAACTTGTCTCGTACGAAAACCCGTCCGATCCGAATGCCACATTTCTTTATAACACTAACCCACATCGACTCTTTGTCGGCTCATTTTGACCCGAAAATATCAAGATAGAATTTCAAACGACCCATTTTGACTAATTTAATTAAAATCTCTTACCCAAACCAACCTAATTAATTTTTAAAACAACCCCAATTGACCCATTCGAAATGGTTTGGATCAAGATTGTCACCCCTAATTTTAACCATTAACTCATAATATGAGGTCTTCGAAGTCGACCTGCTTGTAAATCGGAAGTCGACCTGCTTGTAAGTCGGGATCTAAACCTGTGGAGTCCGACCTGCTTTGATTTGGTTTCATTGATGTTTTTGTTGAGTTTAGGTTCCTTTGATGTTTCATATTATTGATGCTTCTATCTTTTATATGAAGCAAAACCTGCAAGATCTAGTGTGAACGGGAGGCTAACAAAGTGGAGAAAGAATTTTCTTTTTTTTTTTTATTTTTAAAAATCGGATATCTGTTTACTATCCGAACGGATATCCGAAATTTTGAATACGGATTCAGATAGTGAAATCTATTATCTGAAATGTTCGGATATCCGAAGTTCGAATATCCAAAACTTCGGATTTCCAAGTTTGAACACCCCTACTTGCAAGTAGAAGAAAATAAATTCAACGTATTTGTAACACTTAAGTGTTAAAGCATATAAACACGTGAACATGTGCATATGCATTGGAAATATAAGGTCAAGACTCGTGTCAAAATGTCAAATCTTAAATCTAAACACATTTTTGTCACATACGTATAAAAACGTTAGTTAATGTATATGATAATATGAAGACTAATTTGCTTTTACTCCTCAACCTTTTAGGGTATACAAAAATAAAACATACATGGATACCTAATACATCAAAGTATATATATTATTATCAACAATTAGGAGGACGGGGTGGTCCGTTATGGGTTACCCATCACGCGTGATGAGCCTTGGAACACTGCCACCGGTTCCCCCATCACTCGTGATGAGGGTGTGGCCGAGATGGCCATCACGTGGTGGAACCCAAGAAATTGAACCAGATCTGGAATAATTTATACAAAACAAGATAAAAAGAGAGTAAAGATCCAATCTTTAATCATACCCAGATACATAAACATAAAAAAGACTCGATTTTTATCAAAAGATTCAAGATTTCTTGAAGATCAAAGAGAAAAAATAATAATAAAAAGCATACCTTTTGAAACAGATGAGATCTGAGAGTTAATCGGACAGATCTTGAAGTATTGAATCAATATGAGTTTGTAATCGATTCAATTTATGAAGAATTGAAATTTTAGGGTTTGATTTGGGTCAACGAATTTGAACATAGAAAGAGATTAGGGGTGGGATGTAAAGCTACTGAACAACGTAAATATTTTTGGCATGGGGATAGCTACTCCGCCCATTTCGTCGAGATAAGTAAGACGTATTCTATCATAGCTCGTTCCTGCCATAAAAAAGTGCAGCACCAATAAATCCATGAGAGATTATTTGTAAAATAGCTCCATTTAGTCCCGTATCGGTTATGGAAGCAATTCCGATAAGTATGAAACCCATATGAGATACGGAGGAATAGGCTATTCTTTTTTTTAAATTACGTTGCCAGAAGACTTTGAAGCTGCATATGTATGTATATAAATCAGATGGGCAGGTAGTGTGAACCGAAAACAGAATGGGAAAGTGATATTATTTAGTGAGTGAAATAAAAACCAAACCATCACTACCGCCACCCCCACTAAATTACATCACTAGTGATAGAATGTGGTGAGGTGAGGTGGCACACCACCATTGGGTGTGGTGAGTGATGAAAATCGGACCACCCCCACCCCTTAGGCTAAGGGTAATGGGGCTTGGTTGACCCCCAAGTGATCCAATCAAAACCCGACACGTAGGCAATGACATGACCCTTGATCAAGCCCCATGATCAAGCACAAAAGGGTGTAGTGGTCCAGGTGATCCGGGGCTTGATCCAGTTATGTATTTACTTATTTTAAATATTAATAGTAATTTGAACCCCCAAACTTATTAACCCACCACTGTCCACAAACCCACCGCCGTGGTTCCTCCTCCGACGACCAACCACTGACCACACCACCACCACCGATCACCGGACCACCGCTGTCATCTCTCAACCATGTGGACCCCAACGCAACAACCTCACCTTCATTCCCACCAACAACCACCGCCGTACCACCACCAGCTGCCACCGTCTCCAAACCCACATCAGAGTCTCCAACCCACATCAGAGTCACCTTCATTAGGCGATGGTGATGATAATTAACGGCTATTTTTGATTTTCCCCACACTCCAACGGCTATAAGCCTTGCGGTCAGCTTCACGCCGGCCAGCCGCGCCCGTCATCCACGCAAAGGTGTAGTGGTGTGCGCGGCGGTCACGCTGTCCACGCCCGGCCAGCCGCGCCCCACTACCCTCAATCTTACCATGTTCACTTCTAGAAAAGTGTTTAAAGCCTACACCGGCGTTCGATAGATCCCATGAAACTAAAATAGAAAAGTAAAAGTGTAAATATTTGTAACCAGTAAAAAGAACTTCCACAAACGAATACTAACCAACAAAAACATCTAGCCTAATTGTCGAGGAATCAAAAATGTGGTTAAAATTTGGAAGAGATTATGGACAGACTGTTTTGTCCTTTGGAATAGCCGTTGATAAAGGTAAAGTAAAATTTTCTCCCAAGCATTTTAGGTGTTGTCGGTGGAAATAGGCTATTTGCCGCTAATTGTAAAAATAAGAATTCCGCCAACACATTAACATCGTTGGCAGTGGGAAAAAGATCTTAATTTTCACCTATAAATCGTCGATGATAAACACTTAAAATTTTGTATGAATACCTTAATTTTTAATTGCATCTCCATCTTTCCCAAGTGTACGAGTCTTCGAATATGCATTCTTCTTGTATACAAATACACAATCCACATACCATATTGTTAGTTGGAACCAGTTGTTTCATAAATTAAATCCGAAAGATTTGACATTATATTGGTTATTCTAGCTAAATAGTATGACATGGTTTGATGGAATTGGTAGTCTCCGAGTTTATAGCAGTATGATGTCAATCGAGAGTGTGTAGCAAAGATCGATAACCAACACATATAAATTGCATACATTTTAGAACAAACCAAGGACTCGGCCGTTATCTTTGAAAACACAACCTACATAGCTTAGATCAAAGAAGGCTACACCAAGGGTGAAGATTCAAAACCATCA
Organism: Bidens hawaiensis; assembly: GCF_021521415.1. Taxonomy (NCBI): domain Eukaryota; kingdom Viridiplantae; phylum Streptophyta; class Magnoliopsida; order Asterales; family Asteraceae; genus Bidens; species Bidens hawaiensis. The sequence continues at coordinate 127,367 of NW_027505527.1, read as the reverse complement.
TGCCAAAGTTATTCTCATATATGGTATGTAGAAAATTAAAAGGGAAAAGTTGATGTTCACCAGATTAAGTCAAGTGGTTTTCTAAACTAATGCTTGTGTGTAATGCGCTCACTCCCTTGTGCCAGGTCAGTTCCACATGTGTGGAACATCGCCGAGTTAGGCGTTTTTGCTTTGTGGATGAAAGCTTTTACAAGAGTGGTGTTGTGGTGAGGGTGTTTGTTTGTTATAACTATCTTCAAGCTACCAATCAAATCCATTCAACTCACACTTGTTGTTTCTCTATTTAATTTCTAATTGAGAACATTACACATTTTAGTGACTGTGGAAAGCGAAGCCTGTCCTGTGTACGTAACGTGGTGGTGATGTGGCTGCATTTTTTTCACTCACTTAACGAGACCATTAGCATAGCTGAAAAGTCATGAATTTGTTTGAGCTTGAGCATTACACGTGTTGTACTCATTTTCTGTTGACTAAGTCATGTCACAGTAGGTTTCTAAATAATGTTTTTAATGATTCAAAAGGTGATCTAGTGGTCACATTCTAATTTTGGACTTGATGTACCGATGCATAACAGTTTTGAAGCATGTTTTTAATAGTGTATACTAATCGATGATATGTCTATGGATAAGTGCTATAAAACTCATAATAAATACAAACATTACACTGTTATGTGAAACAACTTATATACTTTCTAACTCTACTTTTAAATTACATATTTTTACTATCACAAGACTAGAACCCTCATCATTTAAAAAGATAAACCCTTATCTAGCATGTTGGTGTTGCTAAGCCAAATACCATTTTGTATAGATGTTATACTTGCAGGAAAATTAAGCATCGTAGTCATTAAATATCGTGTATTATTCTTTGTGGTAGTAAAGCATAACCGAGTTTTATTGGTTGATAAGTATTGATTTCTTTCTTACGATTTATATATCTTAGTTTAATTTATGTTTTTGTTAGTCGGTGTGAAAATTTATTTAACCTTTTTACGGTCAACAAGTATTTTATTAAAAGTGCTAGCAAGAAGCTAAACACACCAATACAATTACCAAGAACACCACACACCACCACAAAACAACGGAAAATTATACCTAAAAACACCGAACCCGCCCACAAACACCCAAAAACAAAACCAATCCTCCCAAGATAAACCAACCTTTCGCAACTTACTTTTAATCCATAGATTATCAATCTAACACCTGAATTTCCTCCACCAAACTTGAGACTTGGATCAGGATCCCGCTATGGACCAAAGCATTCCTCTTCTTCCACAAACACCAAGTCGTAGCCAAACAAATCACATGAAAAGCATTTTGCTTTATCTTTAGGAATTGAAGAAAATTTATGCAACTCCACCAAATCACAAATACAAAAAGCAAAGAACGTGTTTACCTTACATCATTATGAAATCAAACTCTACATAGTTTGAGCAAGACAACACATGCTCCACCGATTTAATTGTATGAAAGTCTCTAAAATAAATAATTTCTTTCTTTTTTTTTTGTCAAGAAAAGTTTTTACACTACTTTTATAATAGATCTTTCCCCCGCTATAAGGATGAACATTTTGTCTCAAATACCCGTACTCGTATCCGTATCGTACCCGTATGCGTACCCGTACCGATTTAGCCTATTCGGTACGGTTATTGGTACTCAGTTTTGTTAAATTTCGATACATGTACAATCGCGTACAGGTACGGGTACAATACGAGTACGTTTGGTATTTTGTACCTGGTTGGAATATATAGTGATTTAATTGGGATTCTTCGTATATGATATATAAAATAACTTCTCCAACCATATTATTATTGAAAAAGTACCAAACGTTTTCTCAATATTAAATAATATAACATTCAAGACTCGAACCAACAAACAAATCACTTAAAGCCGGTGACCGAATTAAGGTTCTTCGATACTATCTTATCACTAAATCGGCGACCAATTTGGTACTTGTACTAATTTGGTACTCGTCACGTACCTGTGCAAGTACCGATACCTACACTAATTCAGGTTGTTTGTTACTCGTACTGATACCGGTTTCAAGAACGTCGAAGATACATAAATAAAAAAGCAAAGTGGTACAAAAACGGGTACCATGCCGAAATACCCGTACCATACCGAAAATTTTGGTACGAGTATTGGTACATGTTTTTATTGATTTTTTGTACGAGTATACAGTGGCGGATCTAGACTCGAAACTGAGCCGTAGCGCTTAAAAAAAATTGTTTCCCCATATTTAATACAACGTTAACGAAACAAATATAAACAACACGACAACAAATAAATTTAAACTAACCGGGTTAACGAACCAACAGTGGCGGATCTAGGTTGGGCTATAAATATCTCCTCTTCGATTTTTGATAGCTTCCCCAACGTGTTCCTTTAAGGCACCCGGTTTACTCCAATTACAAAAGCCTTCACTAACAAAACCTCTCTCACACCTTGATTACCAACACTTCCATTAAACAAGTAACAACATAAGCAATACGCATTTTCTTGTTTAGTGCTATACTCCAACTAATCATATTTATCAAACCATTTGACATTAAAACGTCTCCGGCCACTAGAATAGTTTGACCATTTAAAGTTATAACCTCGTGGTTGAAAAGCTTTTTAAAAAGATATGTTCTTCTTACATCATCTATTTGATTAGGATGATAACTAGTAATAGGTGGTCTATCGGCGGGATCCGAAGGAAGATCATCCAAATTGATTTTTGAACGTATTGAATGACTTGAAGTCGAATGAGTATTTGAACTTGGACCAATATCTTCATTTTCTTGCAAATCATCAACCATATTTGAACATGAAGTTGGAATACTTAAAATTGGTGAAGATGAACCAATGCCATCGTTTTCTTTTCTTTGACGTTTAGAAAGGTTGCTAATAAGAACTTGTTTACTAATCTTCAAAGATTCAAAGTTTCTAAACAAAATTTGAAACAAAAACCTAATATCAATAACCAATAACCAATATTCAATTCCAATTTGCAATTTACACATAAAACTAAAAGGTAATCAACTCCAATTTAAACATAAACCTCAAATACCTATTCAATTCCAATTTAAACCTAAACCCTAAATCCTAAATTAATTTTAATTTAAACAAGAAATTGAAAAATCTTACCTGTGGGCGATGGTGTGGAGGTTCTTCGGTGGTATGGAGGTTGGTCGACGGTGGTGTGGAGGTTCATCGGCGGTGGTGTGGAGGTGCGCCAACGGTGGTGTGGACTGTGGAGCAGAGCTGCGCTGCTGCCTGCTACTGTATTAATTTTTTTTGTTGTAAATAGATAGGTGAAGTGGTGAAAGGTGGTTTGGTTGGGTTGGGTTAATGAGTTTTTTTGTTTGGGTTTTGGCTTTTGATTGGGTTTAAAACATAGATTGGTTGAGCTTAAAATCTTAGCGGTAACGTTATTCTTTTCCAGCGGTAACGAAACACGAAAATCAGCCAATTTTTTTATTTTTTACACTACCGGTAAAAAGTTGAGCCGTAGCGGAGTCTACCCCTTGTATGTATGTATGTCCGCCATTGCGAGTATAATCGGGTATATGTACGGGTACGGATACATATATTGTTTCAAGCTAATTCTTGCCCTACCATGTATTTACGAGATAAGAAAATAACTTTATTTGCGACCAATATACATGTTTGACAATTTGACTATGTTATCTATCTGTTCTTGTCACTAGCCAACTGAAATTGAAACAAGGCTTTTATTTGAATCCAAAATCATTTTACGGATTGTTGCTTAATAAAATCAGCCCAGCCTTAACTTAGGCCCAATAAATTTAGCATCTCAAGTTCACACAAGTAATACTATTTTCTAGTTTTCTTCCTGTTGGTAACAAATTCTTGCTCCAGTTATCAGCTATTAACCAAAAGTAAAAATTATATAATAAAGGAGGTAAGGTTAAAATATAAAGGATAACAAAATTGAGAATATTTAGAAGGAATATAATTCATTTATCTTAAATTTGAATTGTAAAGATTACTCTAATAATAAAATTGATGAGAAGGGCATGAAGTTAATAACCCACTAATGATGACTTTATATCTTCACATGCAAGGCACATGTCAATTGCTTAATTATTTTAAAACATTTATAACTTTTTATACGACATTTTTTAGAATTTTTTTTACCATGATAATGGTTTTTTTATCTTTAATATGAATATCATATTGTTATATAAAAATAAAAATAAAGTGAGTGGGTTTTTTTATATTGTGTTATTTGGTTGTCCAATGTGTTTTATAATTAAGTTTTTCTAGCATTTTGTTATAGATTTTGATCATTATGTTTTTCAGTTGGTACTCATATCAAATATAAAAATTAAAACAAAGATTACATCATTGTGTCTTTTTGTTCGTCATTGGTCTTTATGCTCAACATATGTCTTTCTACTTTTCATTGTGTTTTAGTTATTGTGCTCAACATTCACTTAAGTTGAGAAAAATAGTATTATGTTCATTGTGTATTACGTTCAGGTCATTGTGTAATACATAGATTCCATTGTGTTTTAGGTTATTATGTTATATATATTCATCATTGTGTCTTACGTTTCAGGCCATTGTATTATATATATTCATTATTGTGTTTTACGTTTCAGGTTAATGTGTAATATGTATTCATCATTGTGTTTTATGTATTAGATAATTTGTTGGTATTTTTCATTATATTTACATATTATTACACAACAGTGTTATTAATATTTAAAAAAAAGCACAATGATCAGTTGAAAGACACAATGGCGCAAAAAACACATTGACAAACAAAAAGACACAATGACGCACAAATACACAATGGTAAGCAAAAATACATAATGACGTAATTTTTTTTATTTTTATATAACAAAATCATACTCATATTAAAGATAAAAACATGTTTGTTATTATGGTAAATTTTATTTTTAAAAAAATAGCATATGAAAATGTTATAGACGTTTAAAAATGATTGGAGAATTAACATGTGACTTACATGTGGAGAGAAAAAACGTGTATTATTACTTTTATGCCCTTTTCTCTTTGGTGCCTATTGACACATGTCAATTAATTATGATTTCTCACACTTTTTATTTTTGTTGGCATTTGTTGAATAGGGTAAAGTTAAAATACAAAGGACGACAAAAATGAGAAAGGTGAGAAGGAATTCAGTCCATTGATTTTAGATTTGAATGACTGAGATTAATTTTATAAATAAAAATTGATGGAAATGGCATGAAGGTAATAACCCACCATTGTTGACTTTCTCTCTCCACATGCAAGGCACATGTCAATTCCTCAATCATTTTAAAATGTCCATAACTTTTTCATACGACATTATTTTTTAAAAATAAAATTCACAATAATAATAAGTGTTTTTTTATCTTTAATATGTGTATCATATTGTTAAACAAGAATAAAAAAAAATAATTGGTTTTTTAATAAAGGTTTTTTGTTGTTCGTTGTATCTTTTAGTTGAGTTTTCATATGAATTGTATTATAGATTTTGATCATTATATTTTTCAATTGGTACTCATAAAACAAAGATTACGTCATTGTGTCGTTTTATTCGTCATTAACTTTTAGTCATTGTGTAATACGTTCATTGTCTTTTATTCGGATTGACATATGACAAATTCATTAATTTTGAGGAAAATAGTATTGCGTTCATTGTATATTACGTTCAAGTCATTGTGTAATATGTTGTTTCCATTGTATTTTACGTTTAAAGTCATTGTGTTATATATATTCACTATTGTGTCTTACGTTTTAGGTCATTGTGTTATACGTATTCACCATTGTGTCTTACGCTTTAGGTCATTGTGTTATACGTACCATTGTGTTTTACGTTTCAAGTTATTGTGTAATATGTATTATTCATTGTATTTTATGTATAAGATAATTTGTTGTTATTTTATCATTATTTTTACATATTATTATGACACGACGGTGTTATTAGTATTTAAAAAAACATAATGATGGGTTGAAAGACACAATGATAAGCGAAAAGACACAATGACGTAATTTTTGTTTTAATTTTATATAACAAAAATCATACTCATATTAAAGATAAAAAAACGCTTGTTATTATGATGAATTTTTTTTTTAAAAAATATCATACGAAAAAGTTATAGACGTTCTAAATGATGGGGGTATTAACATGTGCCTTGAATGTGGAGAGAGAAAATGTGTACAATAACCTCTATACCCTTTTTCTTTTGGTCCCCACTTGACACATGTCAATTATTTATGGCTTTTCAAACTTCTCATTTTTGTTATCCTTTGTAGAATAACTTGACCCTTGTTGAATAACCCAACACATAATAAAAGTTTTATAATGAAAAACTATAAATTATTTAAACAAGAGTATTTCGGGTCCAAAAAATTAAAGACAAAATGGCAAACTAGTCCTTTATGTTTTCATGGTTTTTCAATAGTCGTCCTTTAGCAAACTTAATGATAGAAATCATGTTCTATGTTTCAAAAATGTATCACGTTACGTCCTTTTACACTAACTCAGTTAAGTTTTTCGTTAAATTTGGTCATGTGCAATGCACATGAGGGTATATTTGTAACTTCAAATTTTATTTAATAACAAAAAAATTATATTATAAATATAAATTACACACACGCACACTCTCTCTCTCTCTCTCCTGGCCACTTTCACCACCACCTGCCACCGTCACTCTCTCACCTCTCGTTTTCCCGGCAACCAAAAGATTCAAGCCCCACCCGCCACTTCCTCCGCCGCCACAGTCACAGCCACCACTACAGGCCACCACACTCTTTTTCCTCAACAAAACCCCACCAGTCCACCACAACACAAAACCCGCCCTGAATTTGGAACTCACCTCAACTCCAAAACCCCGTCAAGACAATCACTAGTAATGGTGGCTGTGTGTTTTAGGTCGCAATCATCTAAGGAACAAAAAGCCCCTGTCAGTTTAACCTGACAGAGGCAAATCGTTGAGTAATTGGGGAATCAAAATTAGGGTTCTTGTTGGATTAGGTGATTCCGACCATGTCCGGGGTTCCGGCGAGATGAAACAGAAGGGAGTTGTAGAATGGTGGTGGTGGTTTGTGGCTTTTAGGGTTTTTGATTTTGTAATTATGAAGATTGAGGAGTATTGTGGATTTAGGGTTTTTAATGTGTGGATTTAGGGCTAAAGCAGCCGGTGGTGACTAGCAATGGTAGCCGTGGGTGGAGACGGCCGACGATGACTAGTAATGGTGGTTGTGGGTGGCAGATGACCAAATTTAATGGCCGGCGGTGCCTGGTAAGGGTGGCTGTATGGTGTCGGGATGAACGGAGTATGGTGGCGGAGTGTGACAGAGGGGAGGTTGGATGGGATGATGATGATGGGTGGTGGCTGAGGTTGGATGGGATATTTGGGGAAGAAGATGGTGGGTTATGAATATTTGGGAAAGAAGATGGGTTAAAAAAAAAAAACTTTTATTTATTTAAAGCCAAAATTTTTAGTCAACTACACAATTGACACCTGAGAGGGTAAAAAGACTAAATTGCCCTCACATGAGGTGCACATGACTGGATTTAACGAGAAAAACTAACTCTCGTTAGTGAAAAGGACGAACCGTGCAATGTTTTTTGAACATAAGTGATGTTTTCTGTCATTAAGTTTGCTAAAAGACGACTATTGAAAAACTATGAAAACATAAAGGACCAGTTTTGTCATTTTATCAAAATTAAATTAGTTTAATACTAAGACCATGAGTAGTCAAAGAGCCTCACCTCCAGGCATTATGCGACACGTGACGCCTAGTCAGAGTTATGGTTTTATACAAAAATATAGTGTAGTCATAAAGCCTCCATAATGCCTCAAACTCCATTATTTTATTATTATTTTTTTTGCCTTACAACCACGTTATGTACAAAATGGCCAAAATAAAAAAGCTATAATGCCGGGGGCGGTGTGCCCCCGGCGTTTTAGGCCATAACGCCTCCCAAAACTTGCCACTACGTGTGGTCTAAATTTGATATTTTACACTCACAAAGGTTACATGGTTGTGTTTACGAGTTAGAACATAGAAGTTTGTTTTGTTTTCATTTAGTGTAAAAAAATAATACTCGATGACGTGATCCGTCTAATTACCACGCCTAATAATAATATGCCAATACAAGGTTCAGTTAAGATTTTTCACGGTCCAGTTTATCTAGTTTTGACGATAATTTTGTGCCACACCGATAACTATTGTCTAAAGAATGCAACCCGAGCATAATTGCACAAGTTTTATGGTTAACAATTTGGTTTTGCCGATTATATAGTTTTAGACAAAAAAAATTTTTTACTACACTAGCATACTTATTGTATTAAATTCAAAAGAGGTACAGATTGTTCATATATATTCTTAAAAAAATAATTAAATAAAAAATGTTAAAAGGCCGGTTCGGTTTACGCAATTGAGTATAAATTCCACATCGTAAACCGAACTGTAAATCATCAAACCATTAAACCCAAACCGCAAACCGGATCATACACATGCCCAACCAACAAAACCGACCAACTTTTTTCAATTTGGGCAATTCGGTCAATTCGACAGTTTATGAACACCCCTAGGTTCATTGTTGTTTGCGTACAAAAACATAAGCCCTACGACTACAATAAAAGATGTTGCAAACAAGTTTAACCATCGATAAAAATCTTGTTACATATTACATTCACTTGATTTTCCTACTCGTAGACTTTGATTTCTTCAATTGCTTCCCTTTTTCATCAAAACTACTCCATGCATATCCAACCGGCACAACAAAAGGGTCCACCACTTGTTGTGGGCTCCCCATTTGAAGAGTCGGGAGTCCAGACCGACTACCATTCCTTGACAACCAAGAAGTAGAAACCGAACTACGATGATTCCCTTTTTTATTATTATCATCATCAACATCACTAACAACGACATCATATCCATTGTTTCTTCCAAAATCAACAAATTGGCGTGGACTTGAAACGGGTGTAAAAAACTGCTCCTCTGGTCGTTGAAGCTCAACAAACTTCGTAAACGTTATTATTACTCGGACGGTCGGCACCACCGGAATCGCCACCTAAAAATAAAACCAACATATAAAGATTCAACACCCAAAACCAAGATTAACCAAGTAAAAAGCTAGTCAATCCAGTCCCCACAAGTACTATATGTTTCTAGGATCAAAAAAGGGAAAGTAGGTGATGGTGAGGTAACTTTAAACATGTCTAAAGACATGAATAATGAATATTTTACCAGGGACCCACTAAAAGTACTTTGATGTGGGCTCACTTTGTCCGAGTTCTTTTTTTGGGAAAGACCAACTTAACATTCTAAACAATTAAATTATCTTTAATTAAATATTAATTTTCAATTTTGATGCACAAGTACTCATGAGAACTATTGGATCACGCATGGCTATGTGTTCTCAGATCTAATGGGTCCCACCAATCCTTCTTTTTGTCTTATTAATTACATAAAAATATGATATATTGGGAATTGTGAAATGACAAATTTAGCCCTTACCTTAACGGGAAAAGTCCCTTGCGGAAACTTGGTCGTTAGTAATTCTCTCATCCGTCTAACGGCTTTGACCTTATTGGCTAAAATATCGAGTAACGGAAGTAACTCTTCCGTTTGTAACGGAAAGTTTTCCGTTAACCAAACTGACGGCCGCAATGTCTTCACATACTCTTTCTCCTTTGTCTGCGGTTGCACCACCGGCAACGGCTGCATCGGCAGCGGTGGCGGTGCGCGCGACCGCAGCCGACCTTCGGGTATAATATCAACACTCTTTCTCGAAACCGAAACAACTTCTCGGTCTCCGCTAACGAAGCTGCTGCGTCTCCTGCGATCGGAGGAGACGCTGTACCGTGGATTCTCGGCTACGAGGAACCCGTCGTCCGAGTCTTCCTCGAGCTCCAACGGCATGACTTGTTGTTCGGTCCCGGTGGTATCGCAATCGGTGTGGATTTTACGTGATCGGAAAGTGAAATGTACGTTGTGAATTTCGTAAACCCGAGCTTTCCACTCGCCTACGCTTTCGATCTTTTCTTGTCGCCTCCAGTTCGTTCTAGCACATAATTCGGCTTTCGTTACGTCCATTCCTGGAAAATCAAACCGCAAACGAACACAAACATTGTTTTATTTGTTGATTCTGTTCACAAAAATAATCACATTACATTACATAAATAAATAAGAAATAAATAAAACCCATTTTGTAAAACTCAATCCTAATTTAAGATTTATCTAGAACTAATAACTTCATAACTAAAACAAAAAAACTTTTATCTTCAAAAACTTGAATCTTGATTTTTATTTGTTTATTCCACACCAAAACAATTATAAGATTTCGTAAAAGTCAATATCCTCATTTATAAACCTATAATAATATGAATAAACAAATCCAAAGACAAATTGGTGTGGATCAAAGCTTCGTTTTTAGCTTCGTACACGGAACCTCTTCAGCTTCTAGGTCTCAAAGCTTCGTTTTTAGCAGGATCGGCTTTGCTGTTCAAAAGGGGGTTGCGGCGCAGCTTGTTGCCCGTTTGCCTGCCACTTTACAGTAATCGTTTTATAGTAAATTATATAAAACTTTGATTATTTATATATTTTTGTAGTTATTGTACATGTTAAAAGAATTGATAATAATAATAATCTACACCTAAAAACTCGATAATTAAATCTTCAAAATCTTGAATTTTGATTTGTCTCGACCTCACTTCAAACCCGATTAAATTATAATTAAACCAATTAATTACAGTTAAATGAAAGGCATAATAATATGAATAAAATATAGTATTTACATGAAAACAGAAGAGAAATTATGAATAACCTGGGCGGTAAACGCTAGTCTGCGCACAGAATCCAGCGATGTTGGAATCGCTTAAGGGCGATCCAGCATTCTCAAAGGCGTCAAATATCTTGCGTGATTAACCACAAGCAAGGAACCAGACGGAATGTCCAAACTCTCATCACCATCTCCCAGAAACAAAAAACTCTGATTCGCCCGCTGAATCTTCAACCCATCATACCCAGCAAGCGACGTGTCAGCTCGCAGATTCCCATCACGCTTCCAGATCCTGTACGTATCCGACGGCGCAATCTTCCCGACGAACGGCACAATGGAGCTTTCGAAATGAAACGATATCTCCATATAAAAATCCCGCATGCGCCGGAGCACCGCTAGAAGCCTCGGAAGCTGACGCCGCCACTTCGACCAAGCCGACACGTGATGGTACTGTACAAGTATCGCCACAATGTCCGTACACCGGCGGCAAACGGCTTCTTGTAATGCGTTCCATCCGTCGGCGTTCTGCAGCGACACGTCGGCGCCGGCGTTGGCGAGTGCGCGTGCGGCGAAGGCGTCGTTGGTTCTGACCGCTAAGTGTAGCGGCGTCTCTCGGCTGGGGTTGTCACGGCGGTCGAGTACGGCGGCTATTTGATCGGAAGGCTTCTCTTGGTTTAGCGAGTCGGACTCCGAGTGGATCCGGTTGGGGCTTGCCAGGCGTGGTAAGGAGGCGACGATGCGTGAGAGTGTGGTGTGGTCGCCTACCGCGACGGCGTAGTGGACGGGACTGTGACGGTAGTCGTCCGGCTTGAGGGTTTCCGGCGACGGGGTGGTTTTGGACATTGTGTTTTTATTTTAGAGTAAAATAATAATGGGTGTCTGAGAATGTGAATGACTTAAAAGAAGGAAATGGGTAGTTTCGTCTTTTTGACTGCTATCCAATCGGCTCGGCTTTTTATAATTTATTTTTGTATGGTTTTTAATAATAAAACAAATAAATGGAATTTCTTTTGCTTTCCAAGGACATAGTCACACAGTAAACACACTCTCTCTTTTGTCCTGTAACTGTTAGAAGATTAATTATAAATATAAATGACGTGTTGAATAAAAAATGCAAAATCAGCTTGATAAGTACCGAAATCATTTATCAAAATATATATATGGAAGTCTTTATAACGTTGAAACTTCATAAAAATCGAGGATCTCGAAATTTGACAAACCAGTGAAGCGTATGAACTTCAGAGGGCTTTATTTTATAGTTGAACCAACTGACAGATAACTTATTTTGTGACAAACGACATATTTCGAAGGAAATGTCTTCTAAGGAGAAACATCTAAAACCTATGTTTCTCTTAAACATCTAAATATGCACATGAAGCGTCTAGAATCATAAGACACATCTGTGCCATAAACGTTTTCTTCAGCTTAGACAGCTCAAACGCCAACTCTGTTTTTTTAAATTTTTATGTACGTTTTCCAGACGTTTCATACGATTTTTAAATATTTCTTTTACAAAAAAGTTTTGTAGGTTTGTTTTTAGCCGCTTTCGTTCGATTTTTAGATGCTTTCATACGTTTTTTGGACGTTTTGTACCATTTTTAGACTATTTAGAGAAAACGTACGGGTTTTAGGTTTTAGATGTTTCCCCTTAAAAGACGTCTTTATAAACATTTCCTCTGAAATAGGGCATGTGCCCATGTGTCACGAAATAAGTGGTTAATTGGTGGATCCAGCTATCAGATAAAGCCTCTAAAATCCTGACTTTTCACCCATGTGTCAAGTTCCGTGGTACTTAGTTTTCGTGCGATTCATAGGTTTTAGAGACTTTCCATTTTTATTTTAGTAAATGCTTGTGAAACTTCTTTTTTTTTTAACTGTTAAAGATTATTGTACATTATGGTAATTGAACACTTAACGATCAAATTCACACCAACTACGATGATTTTGATGATTTTCTCAATAATAATTGGCCCTTGGACTTATGTTTAGTTTCACCCTAGTCTATAAGGTGTGAAACATTGCATCTCAACTACTGTTCTAGAAATCTAGATGCAGGTACAAGGACATTACGACAACCACAACTTTGAAGGACATTATTCCCTGTACCAATTCAAGTAAAATAATAAATTCTTTCATTATTCTGAAGAGTCTGATAAAGAACATAAAGAAAGTAATTAAATGGAGAGAGGTCAAGAATTTTGGTGTTAAGTGTAAGTTTTTACTACTTTTATGGTGTTTTAAGTGGAGCACTAGTAAGGTTTTGAAAATTGAAACTGGTTATTGAATCAAGCTAAATATTAAAAGATGCAAAACATAAAAATGTAGAGAATAAAATAATTTCAAACATGAATGTAGGAGTTATTTTGAGAAAAAGTGTGGATCCATTTTTAATATAAAGATTACAAGGATTCAGATTTAAAAACCATTAATTGAGTTTGATTGTATAATATTTTATTAATGGGGTTAAATCTTACACCTTTGTGGAATACAAAGCATTGACATGAAAGGTAACATTTCACAAACAAATTAGGGGACCCACAAATCAGAACTCAACGGCTATTTGTTGATTCTACCACTACCAATGGTTGCCATTGCCATAATTCGAGGAACAAGGTAGCGGTAGTTGGCAAATTTGCCCATATATGAACGGAAGCTGAGCCAGTAGAGATCCTGAGTTGAAGTTAATTGAGCGTCCACTTATGCCCACTCCCAAAATTCAGGAGTCGGTGTACAACAAGCGTTCCATGGTTGGCTGACAACTTAAGCATGTCCATTGCGTACCCCCTTTTGGGCATCAATACGACTAGTTAACTTTATATTTCATCTAGTTAACTCGAGCGTATGGTTGCTCGCTAGACTAAGCACGCTTGTAATTATTTTCTATGGTAATGTTATGAATATGTTTTCTTGCATATTTGAAAGATGAACCATGATAGTCACATATTGCTACAATTCCATCCTCAAACAACATAATCAGATAGACGAATGACTGCTAGAGTAATTTATATGGGTTAGTAGTCAATATAAATATTCAAAGAAACAATGTCTTCTATGTTGTTGCTTAGTCTAATTTATTGCGTTGTGAGGTACACAAATTACATTTATCAAACTTGAACGTCATTGTGATTCCTTGTTTCGTGTTTTGTATTTTCGTGTGTTATGTTTCATATATCTAGGTTCAAATGCAATTTATAACATAGTATAGTTCAGTATTATCAAACCTTTGGATTTTTATTTTACAATACAAAGAGCATGCAATACTAGCTATACTCTCATCATGGACCCAATACCCTACTTATTCTAAATATTTAGAGCCAAGTGTAGTGGGCGAGAACTTGGGACGAGGAGGGGCGAAACTGGGCTGGAACACCGCCCTCGTGAGCGACAAAAGGGGGTGGGCGGAATATTTATCGCCCATGCGTGCTTTGTTATTATTATTATTTTAATGGTATGTGTGTGTGATATACATACATATATATATATATATATATATATATATATATATATATATATATATATATATATATATATGAGAATATCTAATAAAATAGTAACCAACTTTCAAAAGTGTTCCAATTATGTCACTAATGCATATTTTTCTCAAAATTGGGTCACTAAATCTTTTAAATCGAGTCTCACCGATCTTTTTGTGCGTCAAGAAAGAAATGGAGGATAAGATGTGGGGGTCGGAATTTGCAATATATGTAGTTATATTTTAAAAAAATTAAAAAACGTTAATTATTTTAAAATTCATAAATAAAAAATAAAGTTCCAAAATCGTCCCTTAGGTTTGTTCAGTTATGCGATTTTCGTCCAAAAATGTTTTTTTGTGCATCTAGGCCATCGAGGTTTCCTATTTCTTGCCAATTACGTCCAAAACGTTAACTCCGTTAATTTTTGTCGTTAACTCAAAGGATAACCTGCCTTTTCACTAAGATATGAAAGGGCATTTTATTCTTTTTATAAAAGAATAAACTAATGTTAAAAATATTCTTTAATATAAATAACAACTGTTACCCCCTTCCCCAATCAACCCCACCCATCCTAATCTCCACACACCCATCTTCATTAACAAACTCATTTCAAAACCCCAATTCCAACAAAACAAACCAAGTTATGAGCCTTCCGTTGATATCTACCAGATTCAGATTATCATCTTCCCCTATAAAACCCTAGAAAGTCATAGATTTCAGATAAATATTTTGGGCTTGTGAATCACTTTTAACACTTGAAACCTTAGGGCTTTTATTCAGTGGATTAAAAGTAGATTAACATAAATCTTATCTCAAATGGTGTTTAAATTGATGGTCGGAAATTAGACGGCGATGTCGGCGAAATTGATAGCATTAAGCTGCCCATGCGTTTTGACCCACAGTTACATCCCCCTCAATAATATTTGCTTCGATTTTGTTTAAAATTTTTACTAGTGTCGAATTTGAATCGAATTTTGTAGTGTTGTGGTTTTGTTGATGGCGTGGAGTGAAGAAATTGTTGTTGTGCATCGTCAATTAAATAACAAAAAAGTAAAATGAACTGTGTAGAGCAAATTAGGATTTATTTGCTTGAGACGCCTTTCGTCAGATTTGTTCTGGTCTATCATGCTTTGGAGGTTGTTATTTGAGTTAAGTTTAGAACGATCCCAGAGTTTATTAAGATTAAAAAAAAATAATAAAATGGTAAATAAACTGAAAATACATTTATACCCTTGAGTTGACAAGGAAATTTAACGGAGTTAATTAGTTGGACGTAAATGGCAAGAAATAGAAAACCTCGATGACCTAGATGCACAAAAAAACATTTTTGGACGAAAATCGCATAACTGACCAAACCTCATGGACGATTTTGGCACTTTACTCTAAAAAATAAAATCCATTTCGCCACTCAACGTCAACATAAAAAAAAAGATAAAAAGATTTCCTATGTGAAACAAAAAAAAAGAAAAACGCTTAAAAACATGTTAAAATCTTTAATTTAATAAAATATGAAACTTGAGTGACTTAATTAGAACACTTTTTAAAATTGAGTGACCTAATTGGAACACTTTTGAAACTTGGTATTAGATAGAGAAGATGACCAAGATTTCGTGATCCGCTGTCGAACTTATTCCAAGAGAGCTCGGATCGAATTGGTATTGCTATCTGAGCTCTCTTATTGAATTGCTCATTGAACGAGCATTCTCAATATTATGCCTTGAAGAGGACTAGAACCTCCACGCTCTTTAGCACGAGATTTTGAGTCTCGCATGTCTACCATTTCACCACCAAGGCATCTTGAAAGTGAATCGTATTCCATGAATATGATATCTATCTAGTGTAATTTATGGAATAGTGGAGTGTTGTGAAATGGAAATAAGCGTATCATTTCAAAAATTTTACCTAGACAAGACATGCCTTATTTGCAAGATGGAAGAGCTGTTGATATGGTCTTCAATCCATTAGGAGTACCTTCGCGAATGAATGTAGGACAAATTTTTGAATCTTCACTCGGGTTAGTGGGGGATTTGCTAGACAGACATTATCGAATAGCGCCTTCCATATATATATATATACATATATATATGAGGCTACAAGACCATTACACCCTAAAACAAAAACCATCTCTTTGCTGACTGGGCGCCACATGGCACAAAACACCCCATTTTGTAGCCCCTCCACTACACATAGTGTAACATTTGTCATTTTTCGGTTTAACTTACATTTGTATTTGTATCAACAACCCGACCCGTTTTGATCTTTCGGATTCGTCGTTATTAATAAAATATTAGATTTTATATTCGGTTATGTTTCACAAATGTCGGGTCAAGAAAACATCCTTTTCGATACGTTAAAACACCTCTTTATGATAAACAATGACTTAAAACAAACTTTAGGGACTGTTATTGTCAATAATCAAAAGCTTGTTTGACCATTTTAACCAATCACATGCAATTTCCCCATATGAATGAACCATACTCTTACCATTATAAAGCAAGGTTCCATACACCACTTTGGTTATTCATCTTCTCCAAACTCTCTCTCAAATCCAAGTATTCTTTCTTCAAGGTTCTTAATAATCAAGCAACAACATTTCTTAAATTTTGTTTTGTTACTTACTAATTGAATCTTGTGGTACAACATATATATAATATGCACCCCTTGTTTCCTTCAGCATTCATCTTCTCCGGCCATGGTCGGTTGAGGTGATATGCTACAAGGCAAGGCTTCATGGAGGACTCATTGTAGTCCTTGATTATACTATTTTCTTTTAATGTTTAACTAGTCTTGTTTATATTGTAAGTAGTTTAGTTTTCTAATTCATGTTTAAAGAGTTCCATGGTATTGGGTATGAAGTCACTAGCCTCGGTTTTATCTCGAGTTTAGAACCGAACCAAGACCGAACTCTTGTTTAATAATTTTGTTTTAAATAGTTTTGTTTACTAGTTTTGTTTGAAATAGTTAAATAAACATGTTTATGTAAGATTTGAATATTATAACTTCTAAAATCATTTTTATAGTTCTATGGTATTTGGGTATGTGGCAACCATCCTCGGTATCATTCCGAGTCAAGGACCGAACCAAAACCGAACTAAACCGAGTTCACTTTCTTAAGACACACAATTGTGTTTTTGGCCACCGAAACTCATCTTTTCTTCAAGAATGTATTTTAAACTAATTTTAAGTTATTTTATAAACATACTTGGTGTGTCGGAATCCAACTTGATCTTAGTTTGGACCGGTGAAACCAAATACTCGCTTAACGGACGTTAAGGTTCTTCACAATAGAACTATATGCTTGGTTAAGTCATTTGATTTTTATTGAGTTATCTCATAACATTATCACTTTGGAAAGTTGACTTTGAGTTTAGTTAATTATCTAGACTCAAATTGACAAATCCGAACACTCGATTAAAACCTTGTTTTGGTATTTATATAACCAAGGGTCTTACAGTAGTGCATTATAACCCACATAAGTTACTTAACATAGGTTGAGTAATATTTATGAATGAAATACCAAGACTCGGTTTCGAGTAAACTTACTTTTTAGAACATGTCTTTAATTTCCCAAATATTTACATTTTAAACCATAAACTTCATTTATTTACTTTACTTGTCATATTTTACTTTAAACCCTTCCAAGA
This sequence comes from Bidens hawaiensis, assembly GCF_021521415.1. NCBI lineage: Eukaryota > Viridiplantae > Streptophyta > Magnoliopsida > Asterales > Asteraceae > Bidens > Bidens hawaiensis. The sequence continues at coordinate 109,501 of NW_027505527.1, read as the reverse complement.
CTACCTACTAACTTAAGACCCGTTTAATCTAGGTCTTGCTCGTTAACCCGATCTCCGATTATTCACGAATCAATCTTTCAAATTACTTAGTTAACGTGAGTACATTTCATCCCCCGTTTTCACTTTTATATTTTGGGGGTAACATGCATACTTATTCAAAACAAGAATGATTTAATATACTCAATTCTCAAACCACAAACTTTAGGGTGTATGATACTTAGCATACTCGCTCTATTGTGTGTTATATGTCTCATATGCTTTACGTGCACGAGTGTTTATTTTATGTTGTTGTTGAGCCTCAATAAGTATGATCATACACTCCCCTAACTACTTAGCCTTGTGCTAGTAGAATATGGTCTCATTATCCAAGTATGTAGGTTGTTACCGATTAGAAAGGATCCTCATTTACATATGTTTTATATGCCACAATTGATGCTTTTATTTATAGTCTCATATACGTTTGTGGTTTTCGCTCATACTATATATACTCAAAACTATGAAATTGCTCACCAACATACGTGTTGAAAAATATTATTTTATGCATTGTTACAGGTTTGATTATTACTTGATTTGGAGTTCGAAGACGTTATTCTATTTTGATACCGCTAGGTTATTAAAAGAATGAACAATATTTATTTCTTATATTTTGGTATTTATTTGTATGAACAATATGTGTTACTTTGATGATTGAATGAAATTAATGAGTTGATTAAATATTTTCACTTAAATAGTGTCTTGTGTTCTTGGGCAATCCGTTGCACCCCGGCATGTTCCGTCGCCTTTAGTCGGGGTGTGACAGATAGCCTAAGAAATCTGAGACGTGTGGCACATGAAAACACAAGACAGGTAACAACTGATCACAATTAGGTTCAGGTGTGTTAAATGCAACTTAAGTAACTTCAATGAAACAGACAAATAATTCACTACATAAACATAGTTTATTTTAATAAATGCATCGGCGTGTGTAGGCACGACCCATATAGATTACTCCAGTAAGTGTTTGTTTATGTGATTAAGCTATCTATGGTTGGAATTGAAACAATTATGTGACTGTCATGACTCGTCTGTCAAATAGTGTTGGAAGTAAATACATAAACACATTCATAGCATTCCAATAAAAAATAACTAAAATGAATTTAGTCTAGCAGGCGATCCTAAGTTCAAGTTAACAAGATAACACTAAGATAAATCTCAACATCTTTTGAGATCACGGGTTGTTTAGTGTAACAACTCGGATTTTCCAATTTATATTACCCGACATGTATATATATTCGAGAAATTTTATCAATAAACAATACCGTATTTATCGAGTTATCTAATTATTATAATACTATTTTTTTAATTGTTTATATAATATATAATTATAACTTTCACATTATGGCACTTTTAACCCAAACTTAAACTTTTACATAATTATGTTTCCACCTTCAATTCTCAGGGATTAAAATGCAAAATACTATGTATTATGATCCAATAACCCATTTTTCCGGATCCATTTCCCAAACCCATGACCCATATCGTATACCCGTTTACCCATATCGTATCTTGCACCCTAATCTTCGTCCTAAATATGAAATTGGTTATTGTAAATCGTTCATAAGGCATAAACGACTCTCACCGAAACCGTAATTATAGAATTAGATCAAGAATGGTCTCATAGAATATAGCAAATGAACCCGTCATCATCGTTTAGGTAATATACCACTTAGGGTAAGTTAAAATACAATTAAACTTTACTGCATCATCTCCATGATCCCGCGACCAAAACCCTGCAATTAATCGAAGTTTTATAACCTGGATAATAATTTTCTGGTTCAACAATAGTCGCGACCCACCGTTCATCGCGTACCATCATATCATCATCGTTTACGGTAATCCTTATATGTTTAATCTTCGTTTTTTATCAATAAACAAAAGCCCTAAAACCAATTTTATTAATCATAGATGAGATTAACCGAATTGAAATTCTAGGATTCTTGTTTGATTATGGGTTTCTGCCTTCTGTATTTAACTAACAGGTTATGTATGTTAACCAACAAACACACCAGCGTAGGTGGCTGGTGTGCGCGCGCGTTAACTCCGTTGAACCGGCTGCCGGCGCGAGTCTCGGCAGCCGAGTTTTTTTGTTTTTATTTCTTTCTTATATGTTTTATTTTGTTTAAGGTTAACAAATCAATATTAATCATTACTAAATATGCAACATCGAGAACATTTCGAATTCAAAATATAAACTTTCCAAAGTTAAGGGACTAAAATTGCCAAATTCCAAACCTTAGGGTTTAAAGTGAAAAATCTGTTTTATTGTCTTATCGCGATACGCGACGGGACAAAAGGACAAGCCCATCGCATATCGCGATGGGGCTTGGTCAAACGTTCTGGAAGGTGTCAAAAGTGATACGCGATCACTGTTGACCAACGTCATCGCGTATCGCGATGACGTGGCCTGACACATTGTGACACGTGTCACCACGTGGCAACACGTCCGCCACGTGTCGCCACGCAGCACAACGCCTGCCACGTGTCGCCACGTGGCAGGTCTACATGGTGACTGGCTGAGCCTATATCGCGATACGCGATGGGCTTGGCCAGGAGGCCATCGCGTATCGCGATAGGCTTCGATTTTTGCCTATAAATAGAAGGCCACGGGTTTGAGCTCAACTCACACCAAAATCTGCTCTCTCTCATCTCTCTAGTCTCTCATTAGAATATATAAACCATACCCTCGATCCGTCTCGAAAAGCGTGCCCGATTTCCTCGATATCCGTGTCGACGTTTCCTCGAAGTTTGTGCCACCCTCCACCCGCATACAACCAAGAAGGTGTTTGTTCTCGAAAGGCGTGTCGACAATTGCCGGAGATTGGTGATCGTTGGCGTGCAAGGAAGGTATACCAAATTTGATCAAGAAAGAAAAGCGGCGTTGGAGTGCTGCTCGAGTTCCGGGGTTTCTAAACGCCAACAAGGTTAGGCGTAACGACAAATGAATATAATATAATATTATATTAAAGGCTTAAGCCTTAAGTCGAGGTTATACTCGATACCTCGATAAAAGAGAAATAAACATAACAAAGAAAAGAATAAAAGAATGAATTGTAAATACGTATATATGTGTGTAAGTATATATGTATATTCTTTGTTATGAAATTATTATTTAAGTAATAATGAGTATTCTTAAATAATAAAAGAAAAAAATACGTTTCTTAGAGAAGAAGAAACGTCTGGGTTTTTATATAAACTAAAGGTTTATAATTTACTTTTAAACTAAAGGTTTTCAAGTAAAAGAAATCTATGAACTAAAGGTTCATCGAGGTAGAGATATAAAATAAGACTAAAGGTCTTAAGCCGGATTGTATATCCGACTAACAAATGGTTATACTCGTACTATAGGTGCGAGATAGCAAGGGAAAGACCCGTGTACGGTGTTGAAGCCGATCCCAAAGAGAAAAGGTGAATACGCCCCCAAACTTTTATAAACTTGTTTTCAAACGAGTCAAACATGTGATATGAAAATTGTTTACAAGGAACTACGTGTTCCTAAAACCATTATAAATGAAAATATAAACCTAGCCCTCAGGCTGTGGTATACGTATGTCTGGATCCTTACATAGGTGGTACTACTCGATGGGCACATCGCACCACCCTGATCGTAGGACGCTTTCCCGCGGGAAGTACGATCTTTGTGTATATTTACCGGTACTTAACTAAGTCGAATGCTGCGGTGTTTGCTGAGGTGACCTAGAGTAGAGACTTGAATTTATAAATGTGTTATTGAACTTTGTTATTCCTAAGCCACGTTGGGCCGAGGCAGGCGTAGTCTTGAGGGGTAATAAAGTGAAAGAAAATATTTTTGCGTCAGCGTGTTCAGCAGCATTCGTTGCTGACGTATTTTATTTACATTTTGCAGGTGAACAAGATTAGCGCTTGGAATGTCTAAGTGATATATATGTCCGATGGCTCAGATTTTCTTTGTTTAAACTTAAATATATGATGGTGGTTTTGTAATGATAAAACAAGTAATACTTTTATAACTTAAACGGGTATTTTATAATCCCGTCTTTTGTAATATTTACAACTTAAATCCACAAGTTTTACAAGACTTCCGCTAATATAACGTAACTCTGATTTATATACACTTGTGGTACCAACTATTGGGTCACACACCTAGGCCCTAAGTGAGGGTGTGACAAGGTTGGTATCAGAGCCATCGATCTTAGCGAATTGGGTATCATAAAACAATACCCAAGCTTCGATCCAAGTATAGGAAATAACTGATTATTTGTTTTAGGGATAAGATAGGCTGGTAACCTTTCTATTTCCCTCCACATTCTAAACCACCCAAAATGTAGATGTCATTCAAGGCTCATATAGAGAACTTTATACGCAAGGCTAAAGAAGCTGGAATCACCGAACCTTACCCCGAGGATAACATGAGTGATGGTTATTATGAAGCATACTTCGATCAAGATGTGGAACATGACTTGTCCAAACTTGTGTACTACCCCGGAAGTAGACACTAACCAATAGACGTTCCCGAAAGTTCACCAAAACAAGGAGTCGAACCACCAAGGCACTCAAGCTACCATCCACCAACCATACCCATGTACCAACCCTCTGAAGTACCGACGTACCATCCCTCGGAGATTCCCACTTACCAACCATCTGAGATACCACAGTACTTTCCAACTGGATACCTACCAAATCCACATCCATCCTATGCTTTCCTTTCAAACCGACCAATAAAGGAAGAACCAAGATCCCCATCCTCTGACTGGATGCAATGCCACTCCGATCAACGAAGGTGGCATACTGGAAGCTCCACCGCCCTTGAAGTCAACTCCCAACCAAACAATGGAGAAGGGACATCTCGCAAACCAAGAATGAGGGTCATGATTTCCTATGAAACTTTACGAATGCCCTCAATGGTGATTGAAACTACACAACCCATGGAGGAAGATGAATCGGAAGAAGAAGAACCCGAAGAGGAGGAGGATCCCGAAGAAGAGAAGGACCCCGAAGAAGAGGAGGACCCTGAAGAAGAGAATGAGGAAGAACCGGAAGAAGAGCATCCTGGAAATCCCAATGAGATATCAAGCTCAATGGAAGGATCACTCACTTCCCAAAACCCAAGCTACGGTTCCGTCGATCCGTATGTTCAATATCTGGAGCAACTCAGGAACCAAGCTTCATCAAGCTTCCCACCATTCCAAGGAAGGATTCCATCAATTGAGGAGCAAGCTGATGAGATCCGAGAACAAAACATGGCTGCTAAGACTTTCTTCTATCTTGCATCCGACATGAATGAGGTCCCATATCCTGAACCGAGGAATCACTACGAGATGGTGACATTGGGTTACCGCGACCCACCTCCACAATATGGATACCCCGATAAGGTCCCACAGTCATATGAAGAACACTTGGACCGCGCTCTGCATGAAACAGATGATTGGAGAAAGAAGGTGGCTGAAGAAGGAAAGAAAAAGAAGAAGATAGGAGAGAAGCTTCTTCATAAGTGTAACAAGCTGACAAAGGTGGTGAAAAAGTTCTTGAAAGATTGAAGATGGTGGCATGTGAAGTTGTGTGTGTAATATAAACATGTATGATATGTGAAATATATGTAACAAAGAACGTTGAAACGTTCTTAAGAATAAAGATAGGATGATAAGTATATATATATTGTTGGAACGATATATATATATATACATGTATGTAATGTGGAATAAGTATATATATATCCTTTGATATATATATATATATATATGAATGTATACTAAAATATTTGTTTTATAAACAAACGTTGTTAAAAATTTCAGATATAAATTGAAAAGAAAAGAAATATGTCTGAACAAAGTAATAACAACGAGAATGCCCGAAAAGAAAAAGAAGTAAGAAAAGAAAAAGGGAAAAACCTCGAGGGTAATCAGGAAGAAGAAATTCCCGAAAAATATATGAATAAAAAAAAAGAATGATTAAGGATGCAGTGAGAGAAGAGTCCATGGCTAGGTCTCAATCTCGAAATTCGAAACACTCTCATTCTGTTAATCCTTCCCGAAAATCAATTTCTAAACCTCGATCTAGACCTTCGCATAGGGAAGAAAGTGTTCATGAGTCTAACACTGATGGTGGAGTTAGACAAGAGTTCAAGAAACTCAAGATAAGTGGGTGTTCATTTAAAGATTTCAAATACTATGGACCGAAAGAGTTCCATGGTGACAAAGGAGCCATCACGACTGTGAGGTGGCTTGAGGAGATGGAGACGATTGTGATAACGAGCAAGTGTTCCGATGAGGAGAAGATTCAATACTCTGCCCTTATGTTTAAAGGAGAGGCGCTTGAGTGGTGGAATACGATGTTGATGAGTAAGGGGAGAGAAGCGATGTACAACCTGAGCTGTGATGAGTTTAAGACATTGTTGATCGGAAAATTTTATCCCATGCATGAAACTGACCAAATCCAAATGAAATTTCTAAATCTTAAGGACGTGGGGACGAACCTTCGTGAATACAACACAAAGTTTCACGAATATTGTCGTCTGGTTCCCCAGCTGGTGAATCCGGAATCCAGCAAGGTTACGAGGTATATATAGGGATTGCAGCGGGAAATCCGCGACATGGTAAGGTCACACTTACCACAAACCGCCGACTCCGTGATGGAGTTAGCTGGTTATTTGATGGGCGGCATGGTCTGCAACAAGGAGGAGGATAAGAAGGTTGTGTCAACCAATGACCAGAGAAGGACTGGAGGAAACAATCGATTCAAAGGCAAAGGCATAAACCAAAGTCGATTCAATTCAAATGCTACGCCATGCAAGACTTGTAGGAGGTATCACAAGGGACGGTGTAATTTCGCTTCGCCTCCTAAAGTCTGTGAGTCATGTAACCGTACGGGTCATGCAACTGCTGATTGCTGGAAGAAGAAAACGACTTGCTTCAATTGCAAGGAAATGGGCCATCTTAGTTTTGAATGCCCAAAGAACAAACCCACGACTGGTGGTGCGGGTGGAAGTGGAAAGGACAAGAAGGGAAATGCTCGAGTCTTTGTACTCGACACAAAGAAAGCCGTTGACATGCCGGATACCATCACCAGTACGTTTCTAGTCAACGACACCTATGCTAGAGTTTTATTTGATTCGGGTGCCAATCTAAGTTTTATAGATTATAGCTTTTGTAGTCTATTAAACGAACCTTTAATAAAGTTAGATAAAACTCTAAGCGTCGAGACTGCTAGTGGAGAAATCATTAAGATCTCCGAAGCCCTTGAAAACGGAAAAATTCTTTTAGCTGGGTATATTTTGCCTATTTGTTTGTTGCCTATGAGTCTGGCTGGTTTTGATATTTTACTTGGTATGGATTGGTTATCCGATAACCATGCCCGTATCATCTGTAATAGAAAAACCGTTGAACTTCAAGCCCCCGATAAACGAATGATTCGAATTGAAGGGGACAAAGACGCTGGCCAAGTTAGCATAATTTCCTTAATTAGGGCTAACAAATGTTTAAATCAAGGATTCTTAGGATTCATGGCCTACGTCACTGAAGAGTCAAAGCCAAAGGAGATAAAGGACATACCTATAGTCTCCGAATTTTCTGATGTCTTTCCTGATGAACTCCCCGGAATCCCTCCCGATCGCGAAGTAGAGTTTAGGATTAATCTTATTCCTGGTACCGCTCCGATCGCCAAAGCTCCGTATCCCTTAGCGCCAACTGAGATGAAGGAGTTAAAGAAACAACTCGATGAGCTTATGGAGAAAGGTTTCATTCGACCTAGTTCGTCACCATCGGGAGCGCCAATTCTTTTCGTCAAGAAGAAGGATGGATCCATGCGTATGTGTATTGACTATCGTGCGTTGAACAAAGTCACAATCAAAAACCGATATCAACTCCGTCGAATCAATGATCTTTTCGACCAACTTCAAGGTGCTAGCTTCTTTTCTAAAATTGATCTTCGTTCCGGCTATCACCAACTCAAAGTCCAATCCGAGGATATCCCCAAAACCTCTTTTCGAACAAGGTATGGACATTATGAGTTTACGGTCATGCCGTTTGGACTTACCAATGCTCCAGCCGCGTTCATGGACATGATGAATCGTATCTGCAAGCCTTACTTGGATAAATTTGTTATCGTATTCATCGACGACGTACTTATTTATTCTAAGTCCAAGGCTGATCATGAAGTCCATCTCCGAACGTTGCTTGAAATTCTTAGAACCGAGAAGTTGTACGCCAAGTTCTCGAAATGCGAGTTCTGGTTGCACGAGGTACAATTTCTTGGACATATCATTAACGTCAACGGAATTCAAGTCGATCCCGCTAAGATTTAAGCTATCTCTAAGTGGGAGATTCCAAAATCGCCAACCGAGATCCGAAGTTTCTTAGGTTTGGCTGGTTATTACCGAAGATTCATTGAAAACTTTTCCCGAATCGTTGATCCCCTAACCTCTTTAACTCGTAAGAACATCAAATATGAATGGGGAACAAAGCAACAAGAGGCGTTCGATATACTTAAAAAAAGCTCACCCAAGCACCTATACTGGCCTTGCCAGAAGGTACTGAGGATTTTGTAGTCTTTAGCGACGCTTCCCATTCTGGTTTGGGATGTGTACTAATGCAACGCAAGAAAGTAATCGCTTACGCCTCTCGTCAACTCAAAGTACACGAGAAGAATTACACGACTCACGATCTAGAGTTAGGCGCCATAATCTTTGCACTTAAGATATGGAGTAAGATTTACTGTGTACACCGATCATAAGAGCTTAAAACACATCTTTGATCAAAAAGAGCTTAACATGGGCCAACGGCGATGGACAAACTAGCGCGTATCTATGTTAACAACATCATTTCTTTACATGGAGTACCACTATCCATAATTTATGATCGAGACAGTCGTTTTACGTCTCACTTTTGGAATAGCTTCCAACAAGCGCTTGGTGCAAAGTTAAACCATAGCACTGCCTATCATCCTCAAACCGATGGGCAAAGCAAAAGGACAATTCAAACGTTGGAAGACATGCTCCGAGCTTGTGTGATCGACTTAGGTGAAAGTTGGGATGACCACTTACCCCTAATGGAATTCTAGTATAATAATAGTTATCACACAAGTATTCAAGCCGCACCATTTGAGGCGTTATATGGTCGAAAGTGTAGAACGCCTGTGTGCTGGTCTGAAACCGGAGACAGACAATTATCTGGACCTGAGATAGTCCAAGAAACCGCCGACAAAGTTATACAAATTCGAGAACGACTTAAGACGGCACGTGATCGCCAAAAGAGTTACGATGATGTCCGTCGTAAGCCGTTAGAGTTTAATGTTGGTGACAAGGTTCTCTTAAAAGTCTCGCCTTGGAGAGGCGTAGTTCGCTTCGGTTAGAAAGGAAAGTTAAGTCCTCGATTCGTTGGACCTTTTGAAGTACTCGAACGAATCGGCACTGTTGCATATCGTTTGCGACTGCTTGAGGAAATGCAAGGGATACACGATGTATTCCATGTTTCGAATCTGCGTAAATGCTTGACCGATGAATCTTTAGCTATGCCGTTAAAAGACGTTGAAATAAATGAAAACTTGAAATTTATAGAACGTCCAATTAAAATTGAAGATTCGAAAACAAAGAAATTAAAAAGAAGAACGTTGAAAATTGTGAAAGTTAAATGGGACTCGCGCAGAGGGCCTGAATATACATGGAAACTCGAATCGGAAATGAGAAAGAAATACCCCCATTTATTCCTGTAAAGCAATCTCGAGGACGAGATTTGTTTCAAGGTGGGGAGGATGTAACATCGAGAAAATTTCGAGTTCAAAATATAAACTTTCCAAAGTTAAGGGACTAAAATTGCCAAATTCCAAACCTTAGGGTTTAAAGTAAAAAATCTGTTTTTTTTTGCCATATCGCGATACGCTACGAGAAAAAAGAACAAGCCCATCGCGTATCGCGATGGGGCTTGGTCAAACGTTCTGGAAGGTGTCAACAGCGATACGCGATCACTGTTGACCAACGTCATCGCGATGGCCTGACACATTGTGACACGTGTGCCATGTGGCATACGGTGGCACCGTCTGCCGCCACGTATCACCACGTGGCAACACGTCCGCCACGTGTCGCCACGCAGCACAATGCCTGCCACGTGTCGCCACGTGGCAGGTCTACATGGTGACTGGCTGAGCCTACATCGCGATACGCGATGGGATTGGCCAGGAGGCCATCTCGTATCGCGATAGGCTTTGATTTTTGCCTATAAATAGAAGGCCACGGGTTTGAGCTCAACTCACACCAAAATCTGCTCTCTCTCATCTCTCTAGTCTCTCTCTAGAATATATAAACCATACCCTCGATCCGTATCGAAAAGCGTGCCAGATTTCCTCGATATCCGTGTCGACGTTTCCTCGAAGTTTGTGCCATCCTCCACCAATATACAACCAAGAAGGTTTTTGTTCTCTAACGGCGTGTCGACAATTGTCGAAGATTGGTGATCGTTGGCGTGCCAAGGAAGGTATACCAAAGTTGATCAAGAAAGAGAAGCGACGTTGGAGTGCTGCTCGAGTTCCTAGGGTTTCTAAACACCAACAAGGTTAGGCGTAATGAAAAATGAATATAATATAATATTATATTAAAGGCTTAAGCCTTAAGTCGAGGTTATACTCGATAACTCGATAAAAGAGAAATAAACATAACAAAGAAGAGAATGAAAGAATGAATTGTAAATACGTATATATGTGTGTAAGTATATATGTATATTCTTTGTTATGAAATTATTATTTAAGTAATAATGAGTATTCTTAAATAATAAATGGAAAAAAATACGTTTCTTAGAGAAGAAGAAACATCGGGTTTTTATATAAACTAAAGGTTTATAATTTACTTTTAAACTAAAGGTTTTCAAGTAAAAGAAATCTATGAACTAAAGGTTCATCGAAGTAGAGATATAAAATAAGACTAAAGGTCTTAAGCCGGATTGTATATCCGACTAACAAATGGTTATACTCGTACTATAGGTGCGAGATAGCAAGGGAAAGACCCGTGTACGGTGTTGAAGCCAGTTCCAAAGAGAAAAGGTGAATACGCCCCAAACGTTTATAAACTTGTTTTCAAACGAGTCAAACATATGATATGAATTTTGTTTACAAGGAACTACGTGTTCCTAAAACCATTATAAATGAAAGTATAAACCTAGCCCTCAGGCTGTGGTATACGTATGTCTGGATCCTTACATAGGTGGTACTACGCGATGGGCACATCACACCACCCTGATCGTAGGACGTTTTCCCGCGGGAAGTACGATCTTTGTGTATATTTACGTGTAAGGCCCCGTTACCGGTAGCCCTACTTTCGTGTTGGATTTACTCATAAACGCAGTTCTAAATATCAGAGTTAATTAAAACATTCACGGAATATAAAAGCTTTCATAAAACATTTCATAACAAAACACGTCTTGTCTTAAAAACATCATTTTGTCTTTCAAAATAAACGAAACATTAAACTTAAACGTCTTGAGTCTTCCGATGCCAGCCTCTTATTCAGTGCCACGTGTCTCCTCAAGCGAGCTGCCTCATCCTACTCACATGCGTGCATACTAAAAGTCAGCTACGCTGAGTGAGTTCTAGTTAATCATACACTATACAATACACATAAACTTATATTCTTTCATTCATACTTTCTTTTGTATTAACTTACTTTCATATCTTTTGTTATAAAGAGCATTACGCCCTACATTCCTCGAGTATTATTAGAGCTCGGTACCCTCATTCCTCGAGTATTATTAGGGCTCGGTACCCTCATTCCTTGAGTATTATTAGGGCTCGGTACCCTCTTTCCTCGAGTATTATTAGGGCTCGGTACCCTCTTTCCTCGAATATTAGTAGGGTTCGGTTCCCTAGTTCTCGAATATTAGTAGGGTTCGATTCCCTCTTCGTTACCATACAACCATACATCATACCTCGAGTATTATTAGGGCCCGGTACCCTCTTCGTAACCATACAACCATCCTTTCCTTCTTTTATTAACTTTATCACATTCATACACATAAGCATACATATCATACTTACCTTATACTTAGCGTTACAACCTGACAGTACGTGCAATATCCGAAGATCGTTCACGTACCTTCAAGCCATCATTCGTACATATCACATCATTCACATAAGGCATACACTTATCTCTTAGGATAAGCGTATTAACAAACATATCGAGTATGCACACAGCCCCGAAAACATAACACATAATTGGGGCTAGAAACTCACCTGAACACGGTTACGTTCACCGTTAATCGTAATCCCTTTCTTCAGTTATGCACGGCTGACTGTATAACAAGTATACGTATCAATTAACTATCACTACTCATATCATGGTAGTAGTCTTAACTACTACCCACAACGAACGGGGGTCCGGGGGCAGCGCCCCTGGCAGCGGGGTCTAGGGGCGGCAGCCCCTAGCAGGGTCCAAGGGGCAGAGCCCCTGGCTGGGGTCGAGCTGCCAGGTTAGCTTGGAAAAATTTTATTTACATTAACTGTCTTAACACATTTTCCATTAGGTTTTTAATTTATTTTCTAAGTGAACTTAACTTTAGGCGAAGTTAAACCTTAAGCGAACTTAGCTTTAGGCGAAGTTATCAGTTAGGCGAACTTGGCCTTAGGCGAAGTTATCAGTTAGGCGAACTTGGCCGTAGGCGAAGTTATCAATTAGGCGAACTTGGCCTTAGGCGAAGTTATCAATTAGGCGAACTTGGCCTTAGGCGAAGTTACCAGTTAGGCGAACTTGGCCGTAGGCGAAGTTAAGCTTTGAAGGCGAAGTTATGCTTTGAAGGCGAAGTTGTTCAGGTCAGCTACGGGTTTGGTTTTTATCAAGCATTTTGGCGATTTTAATACCCTTGTTATGGTTCGACATCACCCCCTACGTTCCCTAACCGTTTTCGTCCGTATATATATCCCGTATATACTATAAAGCTTGGACCTTTAAGGTAAAAACGTTCAATACTACGTAAACTTTAAAGGTCAAGAACATACCTTTTATACGTTCGGTGTGGTCGCGGTTTGCTTGGTTATCTCGTATATTGAAGATCTAATAATGGTCGGCTTGATTCTTGGTCTCGGATGTCTCTCTCTCTCTCGGCCGAATATGGTGTAGTGTATGTGTGTGTTTTTGAGTGTGTAGAGATTATGATGGAAATGAAATGAGGGTTTAGGGTTTTAGGCTGGTTTAGGGGATATTTATATCCCTTAAAGCCCATGGACCTAAGGCCCATTCTCATTTAACCCATCTTAATTAATCTAAGTCCATGATCCGTTCTTTACTCGACATTAATTAATTAATAACGCGAAATCACTAAACGTAACTTTCTTTATTTAACATTATAAATTTTAGGATGTTACAAGATTACGGTACTTAACTAAGTCGAACGTTGCGGTGTTTGCTGAGGTGACCTAGAGTAGAGACTTGAATTTATAAATGTGTTATTGAACTTTGTTATTCCTAAGCCACGTTGGGCCGAGGCAGGGGCAGTCTCGAGGGGTAATAAAGTGAAAGAAAATATTTTTGCGTCAGCGTGTTCACCAGCATTCTTTGCTGACGTATTTTATTTACATTTTGCAGGTGAACAAGATTAGCGCTTGGAATTTCGAAATGCTATTTATATATCTGATGGCTCGGATTTTCTTTGTTTAAACATAAATATATAATGGTGGTTTTGTAATGATAAAACAAGTAATACTTTTATAACTTAAACGGGTATTTTATAATCCCGTCTTTTGTAATATTTACAACTTAAATCCACAGGTTTTACAAGACTTCCGTTAATATAACGTAACTCTGTTTTATATACATTTGTGGTACCAACTATTGGGTCACACACCTAGGCCCTAAGTGAGGGTGTGACAAAATATTAAATAAACCTTATTTTATTAAACCGACACTTTAAATTCACGATTTCTCGTTGTTGAACATTTTGTTAACCATATATAATATAATATATTTATGTATTTCCTCTTTAACAAAGTATATTGGATATACTAAAACACACTGAAAAACGTTTTATAAATTTTAGTTAAACTAGTTTTCATTATCGGTTTAAAAATAAATATTTATTTATATATATTATATATATATATATTATCTTTAATCAAATATTATTATAAGGATATTTTGCATTATATTATTTAAAAACTATTATCATATGTATTATAATTATTTAAAACATTTGGTTACTTATATTTTATCTATTAATACAACACATATTACATACAATTAGTTACGGATTATTCTCATAAAAAAATATTATTTATATATATATATTTTATTTATCATAGTCACATCTTAAATTATATCTAAACTAATCATTCATAAGTTCGATTACATATTATTTGTAATTAAGTATAACTAATAATTTTTCAATAATTATAATGTTAGAAATCAATCGTTAAATCAATAATATTCTAATCACAACATAACTCAAATCACATCGAAACCCTAAATTCATTATACATATTGTCTCGTTATTAATTAATTCATATTAATATTATTTAATTAGGAATAATTGACGGTATATCCCGAAGGGTTCATCTTTCTCACATCATCCTCATTTGTATTTCCTTTATCTAATCAGGTGAGTATCTCACTCCCCTTTTTACTCATTTTTGGGCATATGCGTTTCTAATTATTTTATTATTATTTAATACTCAACCGCAATTGTTAATCATGTGTGTATACCAGTTTATGTCTAACGTGTTATATGCTTATTTGCTTATTTGATTGAACCGTCGTAATAGCCATCGCCCAGTTCATCTGGCATCGCTCTTGTCGACAATTTATTTACTTGCTTATATTGTTGGACCGTCTTAATACCCATCGCCCATTTCATCTGGCATCGCGCTCATCGACAACTTATTTACTTTCTTATATCATCGTGATAGCCATCACCCAGTTTATCTGGCATCGCGCTCATCGACAACTTATTTATTTGCTCATTGGTAAATTGCTTATCTCACTTGACACAGTTTGCACTTTTATATATTCACAAAATCTGGTGTTTTACTCGCTCAACCTCGTGTTGACAAAACCTATTGTATTTTTAATGCATATGCAGGTTACCGTATGATATGATTATCAAGATTTGTTTGAAGACACTTAGGGTTGCATGCAAGAGAAGAAGATACAAAAATTATATTTTGGATTTTGTTTTACTTGCTGTATTTTTAAATTATGTACTTTGTTAACTTTAATGTATATTATTATTTAATTAAACTTAATAGATATTGTCACCTTTAATATTGCATGATATTACCTTGAGAGCTGTGAGCAATCAGCTCACACCCAGGCATTTCTGCCTTAGGTTAGGGTGTGACATTTAGCATTGCATAATTGTTATGAAATGATGAAGATTGATTTACCTCAATATTATTATTGATCAAATGGCAAAGCAATCCTTTACCACTAAGAAATTTTCCCATGTTCTTTGTTTTACTGTGTGTCTGACATGATAATGTCGATCTACCAATGTTCCTCCTTACAACGACCGTGGGAAAGGCTCAAAATCAATTTTTCTGGATACTGGAATTGAAAACTAGCGCCTAGACGAGTGTGCACATGCACTAGCCCTAAATTACCATACGTGCATGGTTGCAAAAGCCGCTAGGCACTACCATGGCGGTCGACTGGGGAGTTGCGAGTACTCAATCTAGGCAGAGAGTACTCAGGGAGGACTCAGACGTGGTTAGGGGTGCAAACGAGCCGAGCTGCTCGCGAGCTACTCGAGATCGGCACGCTAAAAAGCCCGAACGAGCCGAGCTTAATCGAGCCCAAGCTCGAGCCTAAAAGTAAGCTCGTTTAATAAACGAGCCCGAGCTTCACTTATCGATTTCGAGCCGGCTCGCGAGCCTAAACGACCCTGCCATTTATATACTTTTTTTAAATATATATATAATTATTATTAATTAGTATATATATATATATAGGGTTATAAAAACTAAATAAAAATAACTAAATAATATATATTATTTTATACAAAAATTATAATATAATAAAAATATATAAAAATAATTAGATTATTTAAAAAATAACTTATAAATGGTAAACGAGCCGAGGCCGAGCCGAGCTCGAGCTTAAAAATTTACTCACGAGCCAAGCTTGATCTTGGGAGATGGAGCTCGAAACTAGCCGAGCTCGAGCTTGAGCTCTATGTAAGTTAAACGAGCCGAGCTCGAGCCTGGTCGAGCTCGGGCTCGGCTCGACTCGTTTGCACCCCTAGATGTGGTAAATTAAAAAAAACTAATTTTGGGAACTTATATATATATATGTCAATATCATAAATCTACTAATATTTTTAACAAAATACGTGAATATAAATATAAATAGAAAAGACACATCTTTAAATACTAAAGTATCTAAAATTTGAAAATAATTAATTAAATAAATGATAGTTGGTTAATTTATATATATTTAAGTTCGTTCATTTACCAGTTTTATTCGTTTATTGTGTGAACTTCGATACTTCATACGTGTATATTGCATTTCAGGTCACATGTGTTAAAGCAATTATTTGGACCTGTTGAGGCACGGAATGAAGACCCGGGACGTCCAGCACGCAAAACAATTCAAGATTATGTTGTTGCTGGTGAAGACTCCCATCGCAGTATGCGATGGGACTAAATTAATCTATGGGACTAAATTAATCTATGCTTTGACCATGTTCCATCGCGATACGCGATGGACCCAAGAAGATCCCATCGTGTACTGCGATATGAGAGAAATATGGGAATGTTAGGGTTTTTTATTAAAATACGTTTTGGACGACCCTATTCGGGACTAACTCATTCCAAGCAGTATCTAGAGCAAAGAGAGGTCAATTCCTTCATATCAATTCATCCCGAGATCACATACATGCTCCATATCATTAGAACTGAAGATCCTGTGATGTCGAGGCTCAGCTAATTCCTTCGAATCATACCGGGATATAAATTTTGTATTATTTTCATTTTTCTCATGTACTAAGAACATACACTTTGTAATTATTGTTGATTAATCTATGAGTATTGATGTTTATTATTGCTGTGCATTCAGTCAGTTTAGGTTTATATTGATCAGAACGATTAGTTTGTCGGTTGCTACAATAATTGCTCATATGATTGTTTTGATTAAATGAATACAAAGACGCATACAATTGCCCTTAGTTGAGTTACACTAGCAAGTACCATTTGATAGCAAGTGTCGTATGTTAGCGATTGTTGATGCCTAAGGTTTAGCTCGTTAATCAGTCTGTGTTAATCAATGATAGTTAATTTGTTAGGTTGCATGAGATTACTGTTCGTTTGTATACTTGAACCCCGAGAGTGATTTGCTTTTGTTAATTGCTTGAATTTGTTAAATTGCTTAATCAGTATTGAACCAAACTATTTTCTTGTGTGATCAGCACTACAAATTATTACTTCATAATATTAGAGATTGGTTACACGTTACACTGACTACATACTCCTTGTGGTTTGACACCCTACTTACCCTAGCTTGCTTAGGTGATTAGAAACTTGTTTTAATTGTTTTTGACTAAATAGCGACAGTCTAGCATCATGGTGCTATGTTGGCTTTCGGAATTTTAGGAATGGTGGTTCTAAAATGTATGTAAGTATATTTGTGGAATCGAAAGAAAAATAAAAGATGGAGAGCAAGTTATATGTTTACATTTCAAATTTGTTGTGAGATACAACCAATATCTTCTAATCAACTATGATCAGGTCAAACCATGCCCAGTGATGAATAGCCCAATTATAAAGGAGACATGTGTAACAATAATGAAAAGAATATAAATTATACATTATACAGTAAAAATAACACAATACTCATATCTTCTTGTTACATAAAATTTATAATTACTACATATACGCACATGTGTGTGTATGAGTGCATGTACTAATTAATAAATAATAAGTAAGCCGAGCTAGAGTTTGACAAGTATTCACGAGTCAAACTCAGTTTTAGAAATATAGCTCGAAATGAACTAAGCTCAAGCTTGAGCTTTTATAAGTTAAACAAATCAAGCTTAGTAAGGCTCGAATTGATTCGAATAAACTCATTTACATCTTCATTTTGAAAAGTCGTAAAACATTAAAACCTGGATTACCGGTTCAACATAAAACCCTTAAGTCTCTAAACCTAGCCGATCCAAAGCGAAGCGGTCCATACATACCGAACTGAACTAGGATTGTGTCCAGATCCCGATTATGTTGGTTGAAAACCATGGTTTACTAGTACTTAGGTTTAAATCCAAATTCCAAAGTAATCAACAATTTGTTTATTAAAAATAAGATTATTATTCGTACGCTAGTAATATAATAATAAATAATGAAAACACATTTTGTTTGTTCAAGACGAGCATTGAAGAAGGTCCTGGGGTAATGTTTAAAGCTTTAGCAGTCTTTGCCCTAAGAGCATCTCCAATCATGTATTCACTTTCTCATTTAGTCTAGGTGACAAATGACATGGATGAGAGATGTGAGAGAAATAGATGAGAGAGGGTGTTTCATGTCTACAAAAGTCAACAAGTGTGGATGAGTTATGTGAGTGGGGAGTTGGTGAAAAGTTAGAAAGATGAAAGAGAAAAGTAAAGAGATGAGAGAGAAGTGGATAACTAGATCATCCACTTTATTTTGCATTGTGGATGCTCTAAGTGGTATCGATTTATCGAACGCAACTTATGCTTTCTTTAACTAAAAGCAATCTATAAACTTTCTTTTTGCTTCCCAAAATCAAGTAACAGATTTGAGAGCCGACCACAAATAAAATGCCCACTTTATATACTATAAAAGAATGATACTACTAAGATTTTTATTACTTAAAACATGCTTATTGCATGTAGATCTTTTTTTTGTTTTTTTTTGTTTTTGAAAGTATTACTAGTCGAGTACTCGCACGATGTAGCGGAGAATAATATTGTAAGGGTGTTAGTGAGCCAAGGCTAACTCGACTCGAACTTTACACCAAGCCGACTCAGCTCAACTCCAAATTAAAGCTGAAATCTTAAAGTCGAGTTCGTCTTAATTATTATGATATTTTTATAATTTGAATTATTAATCATATTTTGTAAAACATATAAAATGAAATCACAAAATAATAATAATAATAATAATAATAATAATAATAATAATAATAATAATAATAATAATAATAATAATAATAAAAAAGTTGAATAATATTTGGATATACACAATAACTCAAAGTTTTACATTAAATAGTAGAATATATTGATAAGTATGTAATGATATGATATCGTGGGAGACTTTTTTAATTTGGACAAGTTTATTATGTTTTTTTATCAAATAGATAAATGGTTAGATATATAACTAATGAGAACATCAAATTGTAAACATTTATCATTTAAAAAACTTGTACATTCATGCAGTAATAACTTGTACATTTCAAAACGTCCATCTGATTTGAAAAAAATTATATCGAAACATCGAAAAAAATAAGCCCGTTTAAATGGGTATGCTCGTATTTTTTTAATCATATTTTTGTAAAACATATAAGATTAAAATAAAAAAATGATAAAGTTGAGTTAAAAGTGAGTAAACATGAGGTGTCAAAGTTGTAACTATTTCTTATATTAGCAAAATTAGAGTAAATTTGAGGTACCATAATTGTAATTATATTTATTGAAATCAAATGAACGTGGGTGAATTATGTTTAAAATACAACTTTGCCCCTTTATACACATGTACATTATGCATTGGAAATTATAAATTTCTTAAAACAAACGTCTTAATTTGCTTTAGTTATGTTTTTATATAGTGTACGTATACATATGACTGACTGTATTGAGAAGCTAAAACATATACTCCAAAAAAGCATCTCTTTAAAAGCCTTTATTTACCCTCTAAATACCGAGTTTTAAGTCCCATAACTGAAATCAACAATGTGTCTCACAAAGCATTGATGCTAGAAGTATCCAAGTGTCGGGTAAGACTTTGCATTTTTAAATGGAAATAGTTCAAGTCTCGTGATCAGTGACGAAATTTGGACGACACTGGCTCTTAAGAAGCCTTGCCCATGCCCGTGGTTTTAAACAAAATGTATACTTTAGAGTATAGAATGAGAATATTGTGAGTTCCCGTTAAAAAAATAGTTTTTTTTATTAATATACACGAACATTTCAAATTTGTTTACAAGCTCTTTTTTATTAATACAAAGTATTATAATATAAAAAGGTTATACACACACTTTAATTTATATTTAACAATTATCTTTCGGCTTCCATATGTCGTGCTATTTCTCATGTTGTCCTAAAATTCTTTATGTTTGATTAGTTGTCACATGTGCTTGACTATGTCTTCCACATTAATTTAAGGGTTAACTGTATATAAATTATTTTGGCAATTGGAAAAATAAAAACCAAGAAACTGCAAGTCAAATTAAAAACAAAAAGGTAATATATGTGAATGGGTTGCTGGCCTACGTTTAAACATCTGAACTGATAAATGATATATGAACACCCTTTGGAAAATCTTTTAGACTTGTAGTTGAGGTGGCGTTCGGCTCATGAATATTTTTAAGCGACAACGGTGGTGGTGGTAGCTAGGACTAGGACCTAGGGCCGACCCAGTTCCAGACCAATTAAGGTTATTTATTGACAATGAGGTGAAATCTAGAAAATGAATTAAAGAATAGTGATAAAAAAATATTTATGTGCCTGGAAGTGAAAATTAAGCTATTCGTAGGTGTTTTCCTCACTTTCATTCCATTCTTAGGTTATGTTGCCTTTTGAACTAAAGTAGTGAAAAGTTAATACGTTTGTGGTATACGATATAGCTAAACAACACTATCAATTTTTTGTAAAGGCTAGTATATTAAAAGGAAAAAATGGCTAACTCACAATAAGTAAGAGGTACAACAAATACAAATCATAAATAAGGACGTAACAAACAACGAAAATTACAAAGAAAAATTGATGAAATTGAATTTACATCTCTCTCAATCTAACGATACCCGTATCAATTTGTAAAGTGATTCAATCTTAGTGATTAAATTTTGAACCAAAATGGGTGTTTGATCTTTTGAACTCATAAATAAGACCCCATGGATATCTTGAATAGTCATCAGTGACGACTAGACAATACCAATCACCAGCAATACTAGCATGATTCACCGGACCAAACAAATCCATATGAAGTCGTTCAAGTGGAGTATCAATGGTATTGATTAACTTAGATGAGTGTGACTTCTTCTTCTGTTTGCCTTTTTTACAAGCAACATAGTGGTAAGATAACTTAAAATGTTTCAAAGAAACACCATCAACCGGGTCATTTTCCATTAAATAATTCATTTTCCTAACATGGATATGACCCATTCTTCTGTGCCACAGAATCGTGTCCTTTTCAGTTTCCTTAGAAACACAACATGTTTCCACAGAAGTCGATACTTTTGATGTCATGTTCAACACATAAATATCATTCGATCGAGGAGATCGCATAACCACCATGTCCTTGGGAATAACGTATCCCGGTTTCAGTATTATGCACTCCTTATCAGTTAATACGGTAGTGTATTTCTTATCACAGATTTGTGACACACTCAACAAATTGTGATCAACTTTATCACAATTATTAACTTTTTCAAACGTGATGCAACCATTTGACACATCACCTTTCTTAGTGATCATACCTCCCGAATTACCAGCAAACGCAACATACTCTCCTTGTATATTTTTGACATTTGTTAAGAGATTGATGTTGCCAGTAATGTGACGAGAGCATCCACTATCCATTATCCAGTTTTTACCAGAAACAGTCTTGGATAAGCTCTGCACACGAAAAGAAAATGATCAGTTCAAAAAGGCAGCCCATGCCTCAGTCTTGGACACCTCTTGAGTTTCTCTTGAAGTCTTAACATTCAATGAATCCAAATGTTGCTTAGCCGCTTGTGAATAAGCCACATGACGTTTTGACTTTCGTCGCAAGTATGCAGCTTGAACAATATTCGTATTCACATTCTTGCAAATAGGTTCCGTAGGAACGAATTTGAGCTTTATGTTAATTTTTATTAACATGAATCACCTTTCGAGGATTCACATCAGAAAACATAATGTGGGTTTCATCATCGAAAGACATGGGTCTTCTCAAAATCTCCTTGATCACAGGAACGGGTTTGGATTGTTCCTTGATATATGGATGAATATTTTGGGATTTCTTCAGACCACAGTTTTTAACAACATAACCATGTTCACCACAGAGAAAACACGTTCTCATGTCAACACGTTCATGTGATGGTTTAGCAGAAACATGTGCAACCGAAGATTGATGATAAACACCAGCAATGGGAACTTTGTCCAAGTCATCAAACGTCACAGATTTCCTTTTCATGGAAATCCATATTTGAACAATTTGAAAAGCTTTGTAGAGTGTCACTTCCATTTGATTTCAGAAATTGAACATTTTTAGCAGATTTTAAGAAATTTTTACCTTTTATCAAAGGATCGACCACGTTTGATGCCTTGGATTTCAAAAACTTGTTTTCAAGGTCTTGTAACTTAGAAGTTTCATTTTGAAAGACACTTTCAATCAATTCGGGCTTGATCAAGTTAAGTGGAATGTCTTACTCAGTGAACACTTTGCTTATTCCTTTAAGCTTAAAAACACGACCAGTTGATGGCTTAGATGCAACACGATTTATAAGAACGCATCAAATTCTCATCAGAAACTTTAGACTTTTCTGATTTCTTAGCCTTCACTGGTTTAACTATTTTCTCCTTATTCACCTGATATGTGGATGAACCATACACCGCCTCCTCAAATTCATGAGGTTCATATAGAATGTGAGTAGAACATGGAATGTTCTGGTCTTTGTGTATCACTTCAGGTTCAAACACATCCACAATGATAACTTTCTCAACATTCTTAACAAAAACTTTGTTGCTTTAAACATGATGTTTTTGAGTTGACGATTGGGCTTTAACATTATCATTTTTTGCTGGTTTAGGTTTTTCTTGAACAAAAGGTATATTAACAACAACTTCTTCTTTTCCAGCAAAAGGATTTGCAGTATAGTCATTATGAAAAGTTGGTGGTAATTCAACAAAACTACACCCTTTTTAGAATTTTTTTTTCTTACCAGTAACTTCAATAATCTCATTTAGCAAAAATGATGAATTTCTAAATTTTCCCAATTTATTCCTCAACTCAAGAACCTCATTCTCAAGCTCGGTTATCTTAGATTGATGTTTCAAGATTTCTTGAAATTTCTGATCATTAAATGTCATTTTAACCGACAATTCAGCTTTGAGGTCATGGTTACTAATAGACAATGCTTCAATTTTCTCCCTAGATCTATTTGAGATTCTAAAGATTATCTATAAGTATCCTTAAGAGAAGCAATTTCTTTCACTAAACGATCATTATGGTCTTTCAATGATTCTATCTTAGGCTTAAGAGACTCACAATCCACACAAGGCACATATGCAGATAGATTAACAGAATTAGAGACAGAAGAACTAACCTCGTCGATTTTGGCCATACAAGAAAACGTAGTTGGCTGCATTTGACATGAATCATCATAATCAGACTCAGTATCATTGTCAGAAGATAGCTCATTCCCACTTGCATCTTGAAATATCGGTCCTCAATATAGAGATCACTTCACAATTGTCGCAACCCACACCGTTAGGAGTTGACAAGATAGGTTAACGACTTGCTAATTTTTAGGTAAGAAAGATATTGTGTTAATGGCGGAATCACTAACACTATATGTATTGCTTGAAAATACAAAAGTAAACAAACGCAGACTGGTACTCAAAAGATTTCCATTTATAGTAATATGAATACAAACGGGAATCAATCAGGGTTACAGAAAGGGAATGTTTTGTCAGGTCGTATTAAAGAGCGGCCGTCAATATCAATGTTAGGAATAATATGTCTAAGTTCGTCTCTTTTAAGGTGTGCCATAATTATTCCTTTTATAGCCCTACCTGACAGCTGTCATTCCTTATAGAATCCCTAATTAATGATACATATTCAGTAAATCAAATTACAAAATATTCTTAGTGTAAAACAGGTCTTCGGGTAAGCTTTGGAGCTTTCGTCTTCTTCGAGCAGACCTGGTAACCAAAGTGTGCTGGAGAACAGTTCTCCGAGTAGACTTTACTTAGAATATTTTCCTTAGAAAATATTCACCTAGCAGACTTCAATCTTCTTGACCATAGCAAACTTTGCTCGATAGATCCAACGAGCAAACTTGTTCTTCAGAGATCCCTTCAATTCTTGTTAATGAATAACTTATTCAGCAAACCCAAGTGTGCTGGTAACACTGTAGCTTGCTCGGAGTTGAACCTTGCCCGACAAAGTCCTTAAGATAATTCCTTATCAACTTTCTTCAAGTATACTCGGATCACTGTTTATTAATGAATAACCTTGCTAGATCTTCCAAATAATTGGCTTCAAATGCTTGGTTTAGTTAAGACCTTACTCGGAAGCAAACCTTGCTTGTCTTTGAAGAACAACCTTGCTAGACATACTGAACCCTGCTCGGATTGACACTAAAGAAGACTTCAAGAAGATAACTTTTCCCGGAAGACAGAATACCTTGCTAGTCTTACGTAAAAGCTTGCTCAGATGTCCAAGTGTGCCCGATGTCCATACTTAGCCGTTATCAGGGAGGTTCAGAAGATTCCAATCTTCCTTAATTCTTTTTCTCATCCCAACAATATCCCCCTAGATTGGAGCACCCTCAGCTGTACCAAGACACTTCTATGGTTACATACACTTACTCCAAAATACACATCAAATTCAAAAGTCAAAATTACATAACAAAATCAAAATATTACAATTGGGAATTCTGTCTAGTGGACATTACAAGCAAAACCTAAGCTAAAACATATTCTTATCCTCTGGAGCTTGTGGCTACTTGTCTTCTTACCAGTATAACACATCCTGCTTTTTCCTTGAACATGTATAGCAGCTGATGATAAGGGTGGTTTTCGGGTACAGTCCATTCCATAATATCCCTTAAATCATCATTATGCAGGAAAGTTAAATCTTCATCAGTTCTGATAATACCCAAGGCAAGTCCATCTGAATTTCTAAGAATGTAGGAATCATCTTCTTCATTGTAGTCAATTCTGGCAATCCTACCATTCTTCTGAACTTCCATGTTGGGCCTTGTCATCCTTCTCCTCATGCTAATGCAAACAATCATGTTTGCCAACGGGTCTCTCCCCCTTACTTGTGTAATATATCCAAATTCAGCACCTGTGATATCCCTCATTCTCTTTGCCCTTTTGGACTTTTCATGCTCAGTCAACTTCCACTTCTTCTTCTTATTTAGCAAAGGAAATCTGGTGCTAGCTTGCTCTTTCAGATATTTGGATAATTCATTCTTTTGTCTTCCTACAAGCTTATTTCTGTTATGATAATCATACAAGTCCAGGCTTGTCATTTTCTCCAACTGTTCCCATTTATACTGAGTAAAATCATCCTTGAAGATGATATCTTGCAAATCTCCACTACTCATTACAACCTTCAAAGATTCAGCAATAGAGTCAAAGAAAAGTATCTTTGGTAGGTCCACACCAGATGGTGGCCTTTTGATAGTTGTTGTGTGACTCTAGTTGTAGGTTCTTGTTGTCTCGAGGCAGATGGCCTAGAGGGTACTGCTTTTCTGGGTTTAGTGCCCACCAATGCCGCAAATTTCTTCTCATACATTGAGATTATCATCTCAACTGGCATAGCCCTTAACTCATCAATGCTATCACTGACCACTTGAGCTAGTTTTTCAATCATCACAAGCACAGCTTTGTTTCCACGCTGACCGGCTGGAACAAAGCGAACTCCACTAGGTCCATCTTCAAAGTTTTGTGGATTCCTTTGCTTAGTCTCCATTCTCTCCCAATCTTCTTTTTGCTCATAAAATAGTTCTTTCAATTGAGCTTTACCAAGGTGATCAAATACATTCTCATTCATTCCTTTGCTTAACATAATTCCTTTTAGTGTCTTTATTCTTTCTTCATCATCCCATGGGTCTCTATGTTCAACTGGTTCTGGTTTTACTTGAACAATGATAGGGATTTCAGCTGTCTTTTAAGCTTGAGCTCTCTCTTGATCATCCTTTTCAAGTTCAGAGAGGTAGAAATTCAATTTTTCATTTCTGCTCATACCTTGAATTTCATTTA
Source organism: Bidens hawaiensis (assembly GCF_021521415.1). NCBI lineage: Eukaryota > Viridiplantae > Streptophyta > Magnoliopsida > Asterales > Asteraceae > Bidens > Bidens hawaiensis. The sequence continues at coordinate 83,378 of NW_027505527.1, read as the reverse complement.
GTTTGCCCCCAGCAGTCATCAATCTATCAAGTAGATTCAGTTGTTCATTTTCCCATTTCTTTTTCTTTTCTGCTTTATTTTTCTCAGCCAATGTCACAAGTCTTGGCCTTTTAGCAGCTTTTTCAGGTTGATCTTACATAGATAATGTTCTAAAGTGTGATTCAACCTTTTCTTTTGATAAATTGTTAACCAACTCAAATGACATACCTTTATCAATCAGGTATTTACACTTTCCTTTGTATCTTTTCATCAACTCATCAATCTTTTCATTTTGTTTTGCCTCTCTTGCCAATCTTTCTCTCTCCACTTTCTCAATTCTTTCACGGTTCAGGTGATAATGTTCTTCTATTTTGGTGAAACTCATCTTACTCAAGTCCTTTTCGAAGAATCCATGCAGTCTCAAATAGTCCCTGTATTTCAAGGAATCACGATTCTTCTTCTCAATCCTTTTCTATATCTCATGAGCTTCTTTATCAACCAAACTCTGCAGTTCCTCATCGGTCATATGAACTACTTTTTCAAACTTATAACCATGTTTGATCATACTTTTCACCAATTGGTGATTTCTCCTTGCATTTTCAAGACTTTGCTTTATGTTCTCCCTTTGCTCATCAGTCATCACAATTTGTGGGGAGTCAACAGTTTCAGGGATTGCTGCATTATCACCAAGATCATCATCATCATTGTTGTCTTCATCATTATCATCCTCAGCACTTTCATCAACTTCAGTCATCATCTTGTTCGGTTGAATCATCAAGTGCTTCAATTCTTGGTTCATTCAAGTCCGGTTCAGCTTCAGGCATAACCATCTGAATGGGAACAGCCAGGGCTTTCATGTTCCCTAGGACTTTCTGTAGGTTCCCTGGACGGATCGCACGAGATATCTCGGTCTACTCAGGTGCGGAATCCCTGCGTAGATCGTTACGAGTATAGAACACGAATCACACGAACACACGAAACGAACACACGTTATATATTATAACTCAAACACGTGATGTAATATCACTGTTACAGACTCTCGTCCTCACGTTACAATGAACTTGAACAACTGACACGAACTTAAACGACGATCACAAACCAAGCCGTAACCTAGGACTATTTATACACGACAACTTCGCCTGGCATGTTCAGGCGAAGTTGTCCATAACTTCGCTTGTCTAACAAGTTGGCCTAGGCGAACTTGTTAACAACTTCGCTTAAGACAAATACAAAACATAATTAAACATTACAGACTCGATTACAGACACTAGACTATGAACTACTGACATTATGCACCAACAGACTCCCCCTTGGCAGTAGCTTCATATCATGATCTTTAAGCACTTGTCTTGTAATCTTCAACCTTGTATCTTCACGCATACACTCCTTCTCTAACACAAACTGACACAACTCTTTGATACATCCTCGCTTCGTCCTTCCAAGCAGGAATATAAAAGATTTTCTTCTCATTGAGCACCTGCAGATCAGCTTGCGATAAGTTTACCAAATGCATCGGATCGTAAACTCTTAGGAGCTCTTGTTCATCCTCGTCTTCCATCACTGCCTCTGCTGTCTCACAATCCACATACCACCACTTTAGGTCTTTAAGCACATCCTTGGGCATAAGCTTCATCGGTACTTCTTTCAAACACCGGATCGGTTTATACTTCATGACCATCCAAGGTTTTCCATCAGTTCTCAAACCTCTATCCTTGTCTTCAACAAGTTTTCCCTTCTGCGGTTTCAACAGCTCAAATTTCTTCTCTTTTATACTCTCTCTCCATACAATTTTCTCAATGACTCTAGCCATATTATCGTCATTTCGATTGATTAACCCCAATCTGGCTAAGTCTTTCACTTCACATTCCGGCAGTGTATTCAACGACCTTAACATTCTTTTAAAATACTGAACGCCGTCATACCGTTTAATCACAAAGAGCTTCAACTGCTCATCATAGATCCAGCAAATAATCCCTTTCTTCGCTTCAGCATAGTCTTTAATATTGTAACTCTTCTTAAACATTGTAGGGACCGCTGGTTTCTTCGTTTTGACGAACCACTGAGCATAGCCTTCCTTCCACCTAGGCTGCTCTTCCCATTCAGTCTCATCGATTACTGTCTCATTACCCATATCTGCTTTCTCCACATCTGGAATGTCATGCTCCACATTCTCTTCAACTATTTCACCTTCTTCAACATCTTCTTCAATCACAATTTGTGCGCCAATCTTCTCAATCTCCTCAATAGGCAGCACATCATCATCAAACATCACATCATCATCTAGCATATCATCATCTAATTCTTTCAAAGCATCAATCACATCATCTTCATCATCAACCATCACCACCAAATGCACCTGCAGACTCCCCCTGAGCTGTGGAAGTCCCAAAAGCTTGAGTAGTTCTTGGCAACTCACCACCTGCACCCTTCGATGCATTGGGATCATCGTCTCTATCATTTCTCTTCTTTGTCCTTAACTCGTCGCCTCTACAGCTTGTCTCCCCCTGAGATGCCAAGAACTCCTTCATAGCATCTATAATTCGCCCATGTTCAACCAGGAGGGACGACTGTAGTTGATTCTCTGCTACAAGGCGCTGAATAGCCTGGGTCTGGACAAGATTCACCCTTGATTGTTCAGCCACGACCCGCTCAAGTGCAGCTATTCTCTCCGAGTCTGAGAGGGTTGCATCGAAATCAAACCTCATGTTAGATGTGTCTTGAGTATACTCAGCAGGGATCTCGAATGTAACCGGGACATCAGAAGCAGTTGTGGACGTAACCGCAGGTGGTATCGTGACCGACAACCCTGCAGTTGTAACGACTGTCGACTCTACAAATTGTGCCACCACCTCTGAAGGAGTAAGCGTTGGAGGTGGTAAAGACACAATCTCCGGAGTCGTCATCTGTAGTGTGATGGATGGGATGCCGACAGCTGATGTAGCCACCACGGGAACTTCCGCGGCGCTTAAACTTGTAACCTGTAGTGATGTAGGAACAATCGACATACCTGACAGTGCGGGCGGAGCGAAACGTATAACTCTTGAAGTCTCCCCAGCTCCCATACCTGCACCTGTCCTTTCCCGTGTTGATCGTCTAATCAACTTGTGAATATCCTCTTCTTCTTCTGACTCGCTATCATCAACTGTCCTCTTTCTCTTCCCAATCGTCCTCTCTCGAGTCACCAACATCCTTCTCGCTTCATTCATTACATCATCAAGATCTGAGTCAGCCACCGTCGTAGCTGCTCTAGTAACATTCACTTCCCGAACCTGTGCAGTAGAGACCTGCACCTCTTCTTGCGGATCAAACCGGTCCATATCGAAGAATCCTTGGCCGCCAAATGCAGCATCAAGGTCTACATCCTCCTCAGCCGATACAACAGGCACAGCAGGTACATTTCGAGTTGCTCCTGCCTGTCGTGGTTGAGGGTCTCTGAACTCATCCCCAGTAGCAGGAACATACTCTGGGTTGATTAAATACCCAAACAGTGGAGGATGCCTCGGACGCAGTTCAGGCTTGCTCCTCGCACTGGATGTGCGGCATTGAGCGAAGATACGTTTGCTCACACTCTCCACGTATCGTATTGGACGTCGTTGAGGCAACGTGGGAGCAACATGATTCAAGATCATCTGAATGAATCTTGGATACATGATGAACCTCTCACGGGCCATCGCTCTCCTCTGTCTATCGATCTCATAAAAGACCATCTGACTGAAGCTATAACGTTTGTTATAAGTCAGAGCAGTCATTGCGGACTGCATGGTCGCACCCATCCCGTCAGTGCCCGCCTTCCTCCCTGACATGCAGACAATCATTACGTGCATGAGGAAGCGCCACTGATCGAGTAGGAAACCCTTCCTCCTCTGAGTATCACCTAATGGACCAGAATAGCCCATTCGGAGAAACGCTCCATCAAGGAACGGAGCCACAAACTCTGTAGGGTCATCCCTAGTCTCCTCACCGAAACGTAAAGCCACCCGTATTTATTCAGATGAGAACTGAACCTCCTGATTGTTGACGGTTGCTCGCATAACCGGGGGCTCAACGCGGCAATCGTATTCCACAGTCTGCCAGAAATCCTCGATATTGGGTAAGGATATCGGCAGAGTCGTAGTGATAGCGTGGAATATCCTCGAGCGAATGAGGAATCTGATTATCTCGCGGTAATCCTCAACACCGCTCGCTTCCGGGTCTAAGGTGATATACATGTTATGACCCGGAAAGAATTGCCTCTGATTATCTCCATCGTCACCTCCAGCACCTCCAGCACCTGCTACTGCAGCCATATCTGCAACAAACGAACCAAGTTAGATAAACGTTAAGGCGTACCACAAGTTCGCTTGTTACCATGTGCGAAGTTGTGATAAAATCTGTATTGGCGAAGTTGGGAACAACTTCGCTTCATCTTTAAGTTCGTCTAATTAAAAAATTGAAAGGTCCAGGCGAAGTTAATGATAACTTCGCATCACCACAACATCGCCTCAGGCGAAGTTGAGCCTCAGGCGAAGTTACGGATAACTTCGCCTAAACCTTAAGTTCGCCTGAATCTGAAACGGCGACAGTAAGGTTGATTCAATCATCGAAAATCTGGTGTGTCGGTCAATTTTGACGATTTAGGAGACTAAAACACATGATATTAAGGCAATCCGGACGATCAGTTTGCTCATGAACACGTAAAAACAAGCTTTGAAATCAGGTATAAGGTTCGAACGTCCGAGGTCGCTAACCGGGTGTCGAAACAACCAAGGGTTAACAACATTGAACATCGATTATAAGATATAGAACCCAAACACACCTTGAATACTGATTGAAATCGAAAAAAAGATAATCAGATGATAATCGAATTAAGTTCGCTGTGATATTCGAGAATAAGTTCGCTGATATATAAAATAATGAACGAATGACCTTTGAAAATCCTTATATAGGGGCGGAGTTATACAGGCGAAGTTACGGTTAACTTCGCCTAGGCGAAGTTATTCACAAGTTCGCCTGTTTAACAACATCGCCTATATTTACAAAATCAACCCTTATAATTTGAACATTTTGCAATTAACTTCTAAAACTTCCCTTTAAGAATTAAATGACACGATCAAGTCCAAGTAACCAGATACAAAATTATAAAACTACCTAAGTACGAAAAAACTTTTAAAAATTAAAGTATAAGGGATCAAATTTCAGTCTCGATAGGGACTACTACGTTTTAGAAAAGATCCGAACAGAAATCATACTAATTACGTGACTGTCACATAGATCCGTGTTTAGCTGTATTATGACATAAAGAAACAGGTTGTAAGCAGGTAAATAACTTAAGATGGTTTTCATCGTTTCTGTGATACGAGTTAAGTTCAATTAAGCTCAAAAATTAAGTGGGCAACAACTCAGAGATTGTGATGCCTCCTATCTATTCTCAAAGCATATTTGGCTTTCCCCAAGTCACCCCGAATTGACCTCGAACCATAGTGTCTGATTAAGTTTGTAAGTACTCTTCATCTGCTTCCCGTTCTTTTTCTTACTCCATGATTGAGAAGTCTTGACATTTTCAGCTCTAGAATGTTTTCATAACTCATAATTTTTTTTTTTTTTTTTATGATAAACATTTACATAGACTTCAGAGTAGTAAACAACTGCAAGTCCCAAATCTGGATCACTGCAGTTTCTTGAAACGCTATCTTCACGGGAATCAGAACACTTACGGGCTCGTGTATGACTGGGTAATCGCTTTTCTGCCTATCATTCGGAAAGATATATATGAAGACATGCAAAACTCGTAAGGAGTTTCCACGTAAAATCAAGTAGATTTAGTTTGTATCACATCTACTTTTACGCACCATAAAAAGCTACCATGACATACAATGACTGTCCTAAAGCCTTTTAAGCCTAATAACTTCACTAGTTAAGCACACAGAATCAGTATATCTATCATTTTCCAAGGTTGGATCAATTTTCTGTTAAACATAGCAAACGAACTTCTTACGAAGTAGCAGACTTGAAAAATAATTTCATTTCCCTTAAAAAAAATTTTTAACATTAATCGCCCCAACCAAAACAAAGTCTTCAGGTAAACGGCTATCCCGAAGATCCAATGGAACAGCTGGACCGACCACCTACAAGTATGTGTCCTTCTAACTAAGTATGATCGACTAATTTTAAGCGAAAGAATGAAAACTCATCATAAACCGCCCCGGTCACTTTCAGTCCTTTGGTTAATGGCTATCCTCAAATTCTACAAGTAGAAAATGAGGACCAAAACATATCCGAAGACAAGTCCTTCAAACTGAGGCAACCGACATATTTTTAAGCGATAGTGACGTTTTTTTTTTTTTTTAAACGTAACATGAAAAGCATGGTTACTCGGGATTGATCATCCCATTCAGCTCGATAAGGTTTTGAAATCTTGTTTTGTCAAACGCTTTAGTATAAAGATCAGCGAAATTATCAAGCGTATCCACCTTTTCAAGCACAATCAGTTTCTTCTCAGCACAATCTCGTATAAAATGATGACGTATGTCAATGTGTTTAGTTTTACTGTGCTTCACGGGATTGTTAGTTACTGAGATAGCAGCTGTGTTATCAATGCAAACAGGAGTAAGTAAGAAATTCAGACCATAGTCGCGCAACTGTTGTTGAATCCAAAGAACCTGGGAGCAGCAGTTGGATGCTGCCATGTATTCTGCTTCACAGGTTGAAATTGCGACTGAAGTCTGCTTCTTGCATTGCCACGACACCAATCTGCCACCAAGAAACTGACATCCTCCAGTTGTTGACTTCCGACTCTGATTGCACCCTCCATAATCATAATCTGTGTAAGCGACTAGCTCCAAGTCTCCTCCTCTCGGGTACCACAACCCCAGCTTCGGCTTGCCCTTGAGATACCTCAGTATCCTCTTCACACCCTTCAGATGAGATTCTTTTGGGTTTGCCTGAAAGCGTGCACAAAGACAAACAGCAAACATTATATCAGGCCTAGAAGCAGTTAAGTACATTAAAGAACCTATAGTAGCCCGATATTGAGTTGGGTCCACATCTGCATCACCGTCTGACTCAGCACCCAATTTGTGATTGACGCAGATTGGAGTGTCGAATGGAGTGCTGTCCTCCATCTTGAAGCGTTTGAGCACATCATGGACATACTTGGTCTGATGAATGAACATCCCATCCTTCTTCTGATCAACCTGCAATCCTAAAAAGAAAGTTAGTTCACCCATAGCACTCATTTCAAACCTCTTTTTCATGACGGCCTCAAAATCTTGACAGATGGAGACTCTTGATGCAGCAAAGATAATGTCATCCACGTAGACTTGCACCAGCAGGAAGTCGCTTCCATCTCTCTTGAAGAACAAGGTGCTATCTATCTTCCCTCTTTCAAACCCATTTTCAAGCAAGTAATCTGATAAAGTTGAATACCAGGCACGAGGTGCCTGATGTAGTCCATACAATGCCTTGCTTAACTTGTACACGTGATCAGGAAAGTCTGGGTCAGGAAAACCCGGAGGTTGCTCAACATACACTACCTCATCAACTTTCCCATTCAGAAACGCACTCTTCACATCCAACTGAAATACCTTCATCTTCTTATAAGCAGCGAACGCCAAAAACAATCTAATGGCTTCCAACCTTGCCACAGGAGCGAACACTTCATTATAATCAATCCCCTCTTGTTGATTAAAACCTTTAACGACTAGCCTCGCCTTGTTTCTTATGATAATCCCTTTCTCATCTCTCTTGCACTTAAACACCCATTTTGTGCCTATCGCATGCACATGCTTCGGTTTTTCAACCAAAGTCCAAACTTCCATTTTCTTGAATTGAGCCAACTCTTCTTGCATAGCTTCGACCCACGAGCTGTCCTTGAGAGCCATTTGATAATTCTTCGGTTCAATCTGGCTGATAAAGCAGGTGTACAAGCATTCGTTGATTATCCCTGTCTCCTTGATGCTTGTGTAAACACAGGTGTGCTCCTTCAAGCTACGTCTTGTTTGTACACCAGAGGACACATCACCAATCACATTTTCCAAAGGGTGATCTTTATGAATTCTCGTGGTCGGAACAGAACCAACATGCAAATTGTCTTCCAGGTTTGAAGAGAGCTCGTCAATGGTTGTTTCATGCTGAGAGTGAAATGGATTGAAAAATTCTTCTTCAGTCGAGGCAGTAGGGGTATCAACAACATTTGATGAGGAAGGTTGACATTTATCGATCAGCTGTCTTTGCAATAGGTTTTCTTCCTCATCAAGGATCATCTTCGTAGCAACTCTCTCTTCTTCTTCAGCAATATCCAAATATGGTATGTTAAAAGACTTAAAAAGTTTAACATAGTCGAAAAACTCCGCAGGTCCGTTGCTTGGTTTTGGCGGTTGGTAACTTGTGATATCGGTGTTACACACCACCTCAACCTTGCTGGTCGATGTATTAAAGACACGTCTGTTGGGTGTCCCAACAACATAACCGACTAAGATTCCTTCATCGGCTACTTCACCAAATTTAGAATTTGTCTTCAAAATCGAACAAGGGGACCCGAATGGTTCAAGACCACTCAAGTTGGGCTTTCTCCCATGCATGAGCTCATAACACGTTTTACCAAGTCTTTTAACAGTTAAGACTCTATTCAGAACATAACAGGCTGTAGCAACAACTTCAGCCCAAAACACCACAGGAAGCTTCGAATCAGCCAGCATTGTTCTGGCTCCTTCAATTAATGTTCTGTTCTTCCTTTCAGCCACTCCATTCTGTTGCGGTGTATACGGAGCGCTGTATTGGTGTTCAATCCCTTTCTGAAGGCAGAAGATCTCCATCTCAAAATTCTTGAACTCCGTTCCATTGTCACTCCTGATGAATTTAACCCTTTTATCCATAACGTTCTCAACTTTGGTAATCAAATTCTTCACCATCTGAGCCGTTTCGTCTTTTGATTTCAGGAAATATACCCACGAATATCGTGAGTAGTCATCAGTGATCACCAAGCAATAAGAAGTACCTCCTAGACTTTTTGCATTCACGGGACCGAAGAGATCCATGTGAAGCAACTCTAGAGTACTGACAATAGAATTGACCTTCTTGGTGTGATGGGATTTCTTGTGCTGCTTTCCCTTCTTGCACGCTATACATTTATCTTCAAAATTGAAATTCTTCAAGGGAACGCCCAGCACAAGTCCATTCTTGACAATGTTGTTCATCTTCCGAAGATGAATGTGCCCCATTCTCCTATGCCACAATTCAGACTCCGATTCGCTCGCTTTTGTCATAAGGCATGATTCTTCCGTGGCCATTTCAGTCGACCTCATATCCATAATATATGTATTCCTTTCACGTGGAGCCTTCATCACAATCCACTCCTCTGGTATCTGAAAACCAGGTTGCAACACAATCGCCTCATTCTTTGTAAAATGAACGGTGTACTCCTTATCACAGATCTGCGACACACTCAGCAGATTGTGCTTCAATTCTTCCACAAAGTTAACTTTCTCCAATGTCATCTTTCCGTTCGACACCATTCCTATTCCTGTAATCTTGCCACCACTTTCACCGGCAAAGCTCACTCTCCCTCTTTGAACAGGTTTCAAATCGTGTAACAAGTATTTGTTACCCGTCATGTGCCGGGAACAGCCGCTATCTACAACCCAAAGATTGTTGGCAGCCCTGTTCAACTGTTCCTGCACAATAAAGCAAAGGATTAGAATTTAGGGACCCAAGACCAATTGGTCTTGGATCTATACATCCCAAACTTTGGCTTTCCAAAGTTAGTATCTTGATAATTCCTGTAAGTCCTATTAGGATACCTCCTTGAAGATTGATTGTGAGGCCTTCCAAACCTTTGTGAATTGAAAGAATTATAGCTTGTGGTTTGGTTATTAGCAGTGTAAAACTGAGATTTGTTTCTATGAAAACCTGAATTAGTCACATTTTTGAATTTTAAATGGTTTTCATTTTTAGCAGCATGATAATTACTATTAGGCTTATTCTCAGTTTTAGTAGGCCTTACACCTCTGAATCGCTGCTTCAGAGGGCAATCTGCAACTAGGTGCCCTAATTGATTACACCTAAAACAACACCTATGCTCAACTTTTTTATCAACCGGTGTTTTAGATGTCGAGGCTTTATTACCGCCCGTTCGTCTCACATATGGTGGGACGTACGGGTTTAGTGGAGTACTCTTTTTATTCGTCTTATCTTTCTCTCCACCATTGGGTAATATCACCTCCTCTTTTGCCTTACCAGACTCGGATGACTTATCCGAATCTGATGAGACTGGACTTGGATCAGAAATTTTAACACTTGAAACAGGCGAACTTGTTTCGCCTCCACTAACATTTGGTTCTTTACAAGTTACTTTAACTGGTACTGTCTGAGCAACCTCAAAGTCAACAGATTTCTGAACACTAGGGTTAAAAGTGTAATTGTGATTATAAGGTGGTGGAACCTCATGATAACCGATTCCTCCCCTCTTAGCAGAGGAACCTTGATCACTAACAAGGTGATCAAGAATAGCAGAGGAATTTCTGAACTGCTCTAGTTTTCTATTCAGTTCCACCACTTTTACCTGGTGATCAGCAATCTGTTTTTCTCTATCAGCAATTAGTTTGGTTTTTTCCTCCAAAACTTCATAGCTTAAATCAATCACTTCAATTTTTTCAGCAAGTTTTGTTTTTAGACTTTTAACATCTTTTTCACAAGCTTTTATTTTGACTTTATAGCTATTTTCTCTTGCTTTTGTAAAATGATGATCTTCTTTTAGGGTTTTAAACTCAGCATCCAACCTAACATACTGATCGGTTATAGTTGCTAATTGCTCAGACAAGTTTTCACATTTAGAGCATGTAGGTTTAGAACATACCTCGGAGAGCTGGTCATTAACGTCTGCCATAAGAGCTTTTTCTTCTCCGGTAACCTTCTCATTTTCTTCAGTTTCAACCTTCGCCAAATTTGCCTGCTCAAAAGTTTCTTTAGAATGCAGGTTCCAGTTGTATTCACCATCTTCTCTGGACATCATTGCACTATAATCTTTAGAACCCCCACTTTGCTGTGGAGACCTGCCCTGACTTCGTTCCACACGCTCATTCCTGCATTCCTTTGCAAAGTGACCGTTTTGCTGACAATTGTAGCATCTCACCTTCGTCTTGTCAAACCCTGGCTTTCCACCGACAAACTTTCTTCCGGTCTTTCTCATAAACCGCTTCACTCTTCTTACAATCATGGCCATCTGCCATTGCAGATCCATTTCCTCCAGATCATCAGCATCAATCTGGTCATAGTCTTCATCCAACATAGCTGGATCAACAACCTTCCCTTGAATGTAGTTCTCATAGGAAGCAATAAAAGAAGCATAGAGACCAAACTGCTCTTCAGCAGACTTGACACTCATAGGCATCTTGGAGTAGTTGTTGCTGGGAATACTTGGAGAGCAACTACTCTTGCTTACCTGGGGTTGAGAACCACTCGATCCACCTGCTACATAGCAAACATCACCATTTGTGTTGACTGACACATGACCCTCATGTGATGAGTTTGCGCCCGACTCTCCCTTCGAGTAGTAGGCAGCAGATTCAGTCTTCGATCCTGAGCTAGTGTTGACTTTAGCTCCATACATACCTGGATCTTGAACCTGATCCATAGGTGTCTCCTTTATGACCATATTAAGCTCAAAGATTCGGAGCTTGTTAACTGTCGTTTCTAGATCATATGTGGGAAAGTCTTTGTCTTCCCTCATCAGCACAGTGTACATCTCCCATTTTGGTGGGAGAGCATCTAGAAGCTTCTCAACTATTTCTTCTTCTCGGTAGGAAATTGAATAGTTGCTCAATTCAGTCATCAGATGGTAATATCGAGTGATAATATCATCTAAAGATTCATTCTTCAAATACTTGAAGACTGAGAACTGGGTTTTGAGCAATTTTATCTTTGAAGCACGAATTCCTACATTCCCTTCAAATCTGTTCTCAAGAACTTCCCAAAGCTCTCTTGCTGACGTGTACTTTCTAAACGTATGAAGGATCTCTTGTGGAAGAGCCATAGTAATAGCAGCATGAGCCTTGCTCTCGGCCTCATACATCTTTTTCTCTTCTTCTTCCATTTTGCTATACGTTTTGATTTGATCACGAACTTCATACTCCATAACTGGTGGAATATAACCATCCTGGATGCATACCCACATCTTCGCATCCTGGTACTTGACATATTGTATGAACCGATCCTTCCATGCAACGAAATCGGTTCCCTTCAGCAATCTTGGGGCCTTAGTAGCTGACCCTGCTTCAACTTCCATCTTCACTAACTCAGAGATGTTAATCGACGACATCTTTCCCGAAAAGTAAGAAACCCGAAAAAATCAAAAAATTTTCTGAAAAGTACTGTAGGCGAAGTTACGGATAACTTCGCTTAAGCCTTAACTTTGCCGCTGATTAACTTCGCTGAAGAACTTCGCAGATGATTAACTTCGCTTAAGGTAAGCGAACTTAGGAGGTAGGCGGAGTTGTAGAGAACTTCGCTGAGTTAGGCGAACTTGAGAAGGTAGGCGAAGTTGTGGATAACTTCGCTTAACCTTATATCTTCGCCGAAACCCTACGTATCCTGACGGCAACTTCGCCTGATGAACACGGACGTTTTTGCAGATCTGAAATCTGGATTTTACGAGGTTTTTGACGGTGCAAAGGCTTGAATACGATAGTAGGAGGTAAGATTGACTCAAAAACACATAAAACACGTCCCGGGAATAGTCGAAACGGGACGATTTCTACACCCGCGTGAATATCCCGAACCACACAATCGAGCAAATGCTCTGATACCAATTGTAGGTTCCCTGGACGGATCGCACGAGATATCTCGGTCTACTCAGGTGCGGAATCCCTGCGTAGATCGTTACGAGTATAGAACACGAATCACACGAACACACGAAACGAACACACGTTATATATTATAACTCAAACACGTGATGTAATATCACTGTTACAGACTCTCGTCCTCACGTTACAATGAACTTGAACAACTGACACGAACTTAAACGACGATCACAAACCAAGCCGTAACCTAGGACTATTTATACACGACAACTTCGCCTGGCATGTTCAGGCGAAGTTGTCCATAACTTCGCTTGTCTAACAAGTTCGCCTAGGCGAACTTGTTAACAACTTCGCTTAAGACAAATACAAAACATAATTAAACATTACAGACTCGATTACAGATACTAGACTATGAACTACTGACATTATGCACCAACACTTTCTACATTATAAGTAGGTTCATCAGACTTTTTGGCCTTTTTCTTATCCACTTCATCATCACTAAAATCACGACCATCATATCTGCAACTCTTTCTTGTATACTTCTTTCCATAGTTGGTGTCATCTTTATCATAGCTCCATGCAGAAGGACATTTCTCAAAATCTTCCTCAACTTCTTTTATCCATCTCTTTGCAACTATTGTTGTAAGAGATTCTCCAGCCTCATCAGGCACCAACTGCTTAGATGAATCAACCTTAGTAGTTTCAGCAGTGGTTGGAGTTTTGTCATTTGGTTGAGCTTCATGCTGAGGTTGACTGAACTTGCTTAATACAAGAGCTAAGGTGTTATCCACATCTTCAACTTGTTTCATCTTAATCAATACTTAAATTACCTCATGTTCTATTTCACCTTCTTGATTAAGATTTTAGGCAATATTAGATTGTTCAATCAATGTTTCTTATTCACCAAACTCCTCTGCAGTCATAGACTGAGCAATCCTTTCCCTTTCAAATGTTTCTTGTATAATATCAACTTGCCTTTTGGCAGCTTGTTCAGCAAGTGCATCTTCATCATCACTATCAGCCTTATCCTGTGTATCAACAGGAGTTTCTTCATCATTTTCAACCACAAATTTGCCTTTCTCTCTTCTCCTTCTTTTATCTTCAGATTCGCTTGGAAAATTTTCAATCTCATCCATTAACCCTTTTAACTCTTTTTCATTAGCCAACTTTTTGAGTGTATCAACATTCTCATTCTCCTCAGCATTATCAACATTTTCATTCATATCCACATAAGTCAATGTTTGAGTACCAATAGCATCAGTTATATTGCCTCAGTTGTTAATACATTATCAATGGTTTGATCATTCATATCAGCATCAGTTTTCTTCTCTATCTATTTTTCCCTCTCCTCATTCACTACTTTCTTCTTTGCTAACACATCCTCAGCATCATACTCATGTTCACCAATATCAGACTTGTCACCTTCATAACCATCATCATCAGCCATCCTCTCATCACTATCTTTATCACTGTCACCATAAACATTCAACAATGTTTTCAGAGCATCATAATCCACATTTTCAACTTCATTTTCATCCTTTTTCACTCCAACTATATCAGCATCAGTCGCATCATTGATATTCTCCCCCTGTTTTGGTACAGTTGAGGTCTTCTCAACCTCAGCCTCCAGGGTTTGAATTTTCTTCAAGGCTTGTGCCAACTGAGCTTTTAAGTCAATATTCTCATTTCTTAGTTCCTCATTTCTCCCACCAGATCAACATTTTCTACCATCAGATCCAGATTCCGTCTGAACAAATAATCATTAGTGGAAGTGGTTTGAGTTGGTATATCTAGGAAAGGATCAGGTATATCAGTTTGGGAGTGAGTAGGTTGTTCTTGATTTTGGGAATGGGTTGGGGATTGAAATGGTGTGGTTGGAAAGTTAAGTAGGTGGCTGGGACATTTTGTGGGATGTAAGGTTTGTAAATTTATTGGTTATGTTCATGAATAAGGGTTTGGGTTTCAGTAAGTGGTTGGTCAATGGTTTGAGGTGGGCTTTGGTTTATAGGTGAGGTTTAGAAAATATTTGGGTTGGAAATTGAATAAAAATATTCAGGTTGAACCTAATAAGGACCAAAACAAAATAGGGGATAAAATTCATAATAATGGTCTTTTTTATCTTCCGATCGATTCAAATTCCGAAATCAATTACAAAAAGGTCTTTTTTGATTGGATGGGAATGAATGAAAAATTATTAATCTTAAATCGCCTCATATCAAATCCGAAAATTTTTTTCTTTCCAGAGCTTGTGATACTTTATCATAAATATAAAGAGAAACCTTGGTTTATCCCAAGCAACTTACTTCTTTTTAATTTGAATAGAAATCCAAATTTTAGTGAAAATCAAAATAGAAAGGGAAGGCAAGAGGAGGGTGAGGATTTTTTAAATTTTAGCCCATCCAATTCAAAACAATATTTTGAATTAAAGAATCAAAACAATATTGAAGAATCTTTTTTAGAATCAATTGAAAAACTAAACATATTATTTAAAGGAGATTTTCCTTTGCAATTAAGATGGACTGGACGTTTGAATCAATTGAATCAAAAAATGATGAATAATATCCAGATATACGGTCTCCTGGTTAGCCTCATAAATGTAAGAAATATTACTATATCCTATATTCAAAGGAAAGAAATGAATCTGGATATAATGAGGAGACGTTTAAATCTTACACAATTAACGAAAAAGGGAATTTTGATTATGGAACCTGCCCGTCTATCTGTAAAAAATGATGGACAGTTTTTTATGTATCAAATCATAGGTATTTCATTGGTTCATAAAAGTAAGCACCAAAGTAATCAAAGATACCGAAACCCCCAAAATGTTGCTAAGAATCATTTTGATGAATCCATTCCAAGACATAAAAGAAAAACTCTAAATAGAGACAAAAAGAATTCTAATTTGCTTGTTCCTGAAAAAATTTTATCGTCTAGACGTCGTAGAGAATTGAGAATTCTAATTTCTTTCAATTTAAAGAATCAAAATAATGTGCATAGAAATCAATTATTTTGCAAGGAGAACAAGATAAAAAACTGGAGTCAATTTTTGGATGAAAGTGAAAATTTTGACATAAAAAAAAATGAATTAATTAAATTAAAGTTCTTTTTTTGGCCTAATTATCGATTAGAGGATTTAGCTTGTATGAATCGCTATTGGTTTGACACCAATAATGGGAGCCGCTTTAGTATGTTAAGGATATATATGTATCCATAATAGAAAATTTTGAGTTTCCTATATATTCTGTTGTTCTATCAATCATCTTTTTTCATTTTTTCTGCTGTCCGTGATCTGTAAATATCCATGTTATATGCAAGTAACCCGATGCACACATGTACTGTCCTATTAGGATAAATAATAAGGAAATGGCGTATCAATTCAAGCTATAAATAAATAAAAAGATAAACTATTTGGTATCGTCTTTTTGTATCACTAGGCAAATGAACTCAAAAATAGGTTAATGTTAATTGATAAAATGAATATAAAGAAATTATGATTGTTGTGTATACTACATGAAAATTTATGACATTATTATTACTGATCAATAAAATCAATATCTGCAAAAAGGGGAGTATCAAATTATTTTATGGTAAAAAAATTCATTTATTTCAATTCTTTTGAAAGAACAAGAAGAAAACAAAGAAAACAGAGGATCTGTTGAATTTCAAGTAGTAAGTTTCACCAATAAGATACGGAGACTTACTTCACATTTGGAATTGCACAAAAAAGACTATTTATCTCAGAGAGGTCTGCGGAAAATTTTGGGAAAACGTCAACGGTTGCTGGCTTATTTGTCAAAACAAAATAGAGCGCGTTATAAAGAATTAATAGGGCGGTTGGATATTCGAGAGAGAAAAAGTCGTTAATTTGAAGAAATTGAAGAGTTCATTTGAATTCTTCGCTTAAAGTTTGATGAACTTCTTTTCGCTTTCAGCAATTCATGGAAGAATGAATCAGGAAAAACCTATGACTGTACCATCTACAAGAAAAGACCTCATGATAGTAAATATGGGACCTCACCACCCATCAATGCATGGTGTTCTTCGACTCATTGTTACTCAAGATGGTGAAGATGTTATTGACTGTGAACCAATATTGGGTTATTTACACAGAGGTATGGAAAAAATTGCGGAAAATCGAACAATTATACAATATTTGCCTTATGTAACACGTTGGGATTATTTAGCTACTATGTTCACAGAAGCAATAACTGTAAATGCGCCAGAGCAATTAGGCAATATTAAAGTCCCTAAAAGGGCCAGTTATATCAGAGTCATTATGTTGGAGTTAAGTCGTATAGCTTCGCATTTGTTATGGCTTGGCCCTTTTATGGCAGATATTGGGGCACAGACTCCTTTCTTCTATATTTTTCGCGAAAGAGAATTGATATATGACATATTCGAAGCTGCCACCGGTATGCGAATGATGCACAATTTTTTTCGTATTGGTGGAGTCGCTGCTGATTTACCTCATGGCTGGATAGATAAATGTTTGGATTTTTGCGATTATTTTTTAACAGGAATTGCTGAATATCAAAAGCTTATTACACGGAATCCCATTTTTTTAGAACGGGTTGAGGGAGTGGGCATTATTGGTGGAGAGGAAGCAATCAATTGGGGTTTGTCGGGACCAATGCTACGAGCTTCCGGAATAAAATGGGATCTTCGTAAAGTTGATCATTATGAGTGTTACGATGAATTTGATTGGGAAGTCCAATGGCAAAAAGAGGGGGATTCATTAGCTCGTTATTTAGTACGAATCAGTGAAATGACAGAATCCATCAAAATTATTCAACAGGCCCTAGAAGGAATTCCGGGAGGGCCCTATGAAAATTTAGAAATCCGCCGTTTTGATAGAGTAAAAGATACTGTATGGAATGAGTTTGACTATCGATTCATTAGTAAAAAACCTTCTCCGACTTTTGAATTGTCGAAGCAAGAACTTTATGCGAGAGTCGAAGCACCAAAGGGAGAATTGGGAATTTTTCTGATAGGAGATAAGGGTGTTTTTCCTTGGCGATATAAAATTCGACCGTCGGGGTTTATTAATTTGCAAATTCTTCCTCAGTTAGTTAAAAGAATGAAATTGGCTGATATTATGACGATACTAGGTAGTATAGATATCATTATGGGAGAAGTTGATCGTTAAAATGATAATTGATACAACAGAATTACAAGCTATCAATTCTTTTTCTAGATTGGAATCCTTAAAAGAGGTCTATGGGATCATATGGGTGCTTATCCCTATTTTTACTCCTGTATTAGGAATTACAATAGGTGTACTAGTAATTGTTTGGTTAGAGAGAGAGATATCCGCAGGTATACAACAACGTATTGGTCCTGAATACGCGGGACCTTTGGGAATTCTTCAAGCTCTAGCAGATGGTACCAAATTACTTTTCAAAGAGAATCTTCTTCCATCTAGAGGAGATACTCGTTTATTTAGTATTGGACCATGTGGGAATTAGAATTAATTCCAGTTTATCTACTTCTATCCATGTGGGGAGGAAAGAAACGTCTCTACTCAGCCACAAAATTTATTTTGTACACGGCGGGGGGTTCTATTTTTCTCTTAATGGGAGTTTTGGGTATCGGTTTATATGGTTCTAATGAACCAACATTAAATTTTGAAACATCAGTTAATCAGTCGTATCCTGTGGCTTTGGAAATAATATTCTATATTGGATTTTTTATTGCTTTTGCTGTCAAATTGCCGATTCTACCCCTACATACATGGTTACCAGATACCCACGGAGAGGCGCATTACAGTACTTGTATGCTTCTAGCCGGAATTTTATTAAAAATGGGAGCATATGGATTGATTCGGATTAATATGGAATTATTACCACACGCTCATTCTATATTTTCTCCTTGGTTGATGATAGTAGGCACAGTACAAATAATCTATGCAGCTTCAACATCTCCTGGCCAACGTAATTTAAAAAAAAGAATAGCCTATTCCTCCGTATCTCATATGGGTTTCATACTTATAGGAATTGCTTCGATAACCGATACGGGACTAAACGGAGCTATTTTACAAATAATCTCACATGGCTTTATTGGTGCTGCACTTTTTTTCTTGGCAGGAACGAGTTATGATAGAATACGTCTTGCTTATCTCGACGAAATGGGTGGAGTAGCTATCCCCATGCCAAAAATATTTACAATGTTCAGTAGCTTTTCCATGGCTTCCCTTGCATTACCGGGTATGAGTGGTTTTGTTGCAGAAGTGATAGTCTTTTTAGGAATAATTACCAGCCAAAAATATCTTTTAATGCCCAAAATTGCCATCACTTTTGTAATGGCAATTGGAATGATATTAACTCCTATTTATTTATTATCTATGTCACGTCAAATGTTCTACGGATACAAGTTATTTACTACTCCAAACTCTTATGTTTTTGATTCTGGACCGCGTGAGTTATTTGTTTCCATCTCCATTTTTCTACCTGTAATAGGCATTGGTATGTACCCCGATTTTGTTCTTTCTCTATCAGTTGACAAGGTCGAAGGTATTCTATCTAATTATTTTGATAGATAGTTTTATTAAATAAAAAAATAAAAAAACTCCTTTTTACGAGTTTATTGGCTAATGAAAAAAAAAAGAAGTATTTTTATTCTCTTAAATTTTAAATAAAGTAAAAATAAAATATGAATTTCAATTTTGACCTAATATGCTTGGTCTTTGTGAGAACCGCGTGAATCACTATACTACTTGATTCACATGGTTCTCGCCGGTTGAGACAAGATTTTTTATATACACCGTATTGCATTCTGTTTGTATTCGTAATAACTTTTCTTTAATTTACCTAGAGGTTAACGTAAATGAACCATAACTATGTAACCCTATTCCTAATAGATTGACCCCAAAATAGCATATCCAAATTATAAGAAAGCCTAGAGTTGCCACAACTGCGGAATTTGCTCCTTGCAAATTTTTATTTGTTCGAGTATGCAAATAAATTGCGAATACGATCCAAGTAATAAAGGCCCAAGTTTCCTTTGGATCCCAACTCCAATATGATCCCCATGCTTCATTAGCCCATACTGCTCCTGAAAGAATACCTATGGTTAAAAAGACAAATCCTAGGCTAATCACACGATAACTCCAATAATCCAATTGTTTAAGAAAATGGGCCTTGTAATAATTCTTATCAGAAAAAAAAGAAGTTTTTTTCAAAATATTGTTTCTTTTATTCTTGTATTGGATTTCACCAAATGAAAATGATGCATTTAATTTTAATAAATTATTACTTTTAGAACTATAAAAAAGATTTCTAAATGTAATGACTAGAAGTGCTACTGATAATAATGATCCACAAAGAAGAGCCGCATAGCTCAATATCATCATACTTACGTGCATTATTAACCATTCCGATTGTAGAGCAGGTACTAATATTGTGGGTTTGTGTATTTCATTTAAAAGACCCGAAGTAGCAAAGCCTTGGGTAAAAATAGTACTTGAGGCAGTTATTGTGGTTAAATCATTTTTTCTTATTTTGAAATAAGGGACTATATGAATAAGGGAGAAACTCCATGAAAGAAAAATTAATGATTCATATAAATCACTTAGGGGGAAATGGCCTGAATAAATCCAACGAGTGATTAATGATCATGTTAGGCATAAAAAAGTAGCTATCATCCCCTTTTCTGATGAATCATATGGTTTTATTATTTCATTGCCCAATAAGGTTATCAAATGAAGTGTAATTACAATTGAAACAATAGAAAAAGAAATATGAGTTAATAGATGCTCTAAAGTTGAAAATATCATAAAAATGAAAAAGGGCGGGGGGGATCCCCTATATTAATTAAGAAAAAGAAATGGGAATTTTTTTTTATTATAGGATCTATTGGATATCTTTTAGAAGATGGCATGCCGCCACTCGGACTCGAACCGAGATGCTCTAGCACTGCTTCCTAAGAGCAGCGTGTCTACCGATTTCACCATAGCGGCTTGCTCGAACTCATAATAGCCTATTTATATTCAATCGTCGAGATCGAGATCGAGATTGAACAAGTCAATTCAACCAAATCAGTTTTTTTAGTAAAGATTCAATTAGTAAATGATAAAAAAATGAGTTCAAAAGTCAATTTGAAGGTTCATTAGTTTCATTTTATTTAATTTTATTGACTTTTTTTGTCATTCTTTATGGTTTATCTAATTTCATAAATTGAAAAAAAAAAAAATTTCAATGAATTGAAAATATGTCTATTTTAGATTACTCCAAATTGACACATTTTTTGTACAAAATAGTGCACAAATTAAGTTCTTTTTTTGATTGGACTGAAAATTGGAGATATCGATATATAGAAAACTCATTACATATCCATATCGTAAATAAATTAACATATAATAAATAAATTAAGAAATAAATAAATATAAATTAAGTAATAAATAAATTAAGAAGTCAGAAAGTTATTCAAAAATTTTTAACACGGAATGAATTAGTTTCAACACGTCATTAATTTGAACTAAAAATCTTATATCTGGCCTTCCCGAAAAACAGAAAAAATTTTCATTCTTGTAATTGTAAAGGTCGATGGGGAAAAGAAGACTCCCCACCACCAAAATTTGAGTGAAAATATACTAAAAAGAAAGAAAAAATTTTGTATTTTTTTCTTGATTCTTCTTTTTTCCGAAAACAGAAGAATTCTTTTCTAAAATGAAGGGTCTATTTCATATTGATTAGAATAGGGACTGCCAATTGTTCATTTTAGATTAACTTTGATATTAACAAATTACTGAGACTTTTTTTTTTTTTTTAGTCAAATCCATTCTGATTATTCCGATATTTTAGGACTTATATTTTAGGACTTATTTGTCTGTCGTACAAAAAAACTTTTTGAATTACCGGTAGAAAGAGATTTCCCTAATGAAAAAGCTTTTAACGACGCCCCATATCCTTTCCTTTTCCAAATATTTTTACGAATACGCTTTTTTGATATCGAAGTACGTTTTTTTTGGAACTGCCATTTAAAAGTTACTCGTTGTTATAGTTGGATGTGAAAGACATCTATTGTTCAAAACGAATTCTTTTTTCTTATTCATTATCTATATCTATTTTTTGTCTAAATAAGATTCTTTTCATAAAAAAGAAATTTAGATTTAGATATGTCAAAGATCGGTGAAAATTTTATAAAAAATGACTCAAAATAACAAAATTTTGATTCCATACGCTATTAGTAAATCCAAACATTTTGGTTTGGAACTTTTAGTTCTCGTTGTTTATCTCTCAAAGTTATCTCTTTTTAATCTACTAAATCAAACTTAATAAAATCAATAAAGAACCTAAAAGACCCTTATTTTACTCATTCTATACTTTATTTACATAGAATAAAATCCCTCAAAGGATTATAAACTTTTGACTGAAAAATTGAGTCTTTTTTTAGTCAAACTTGAGAAAACAATAAACCTTCAATTTGAAAATTTGAACGAGACTATTAATAAATCTGTTAAAGGATACGTGGTTTCATAAAAAATATCTCAGTCATTTTTTATTCTTTATCGATCAAAAAAGTTCATTTTAGATCTATAATCTTCTAAACTTTACTAATAACTTTACTAATAAATTGTTTTGATTGAAAAGCAATCCCATAATGAATTAGTTAATGAGTTGGAATAAACTAACTAAAATCAAGGTTTTTTTTTCATTAGACCGATGCTCTTAGTTAATCATATAATTCATATCAGGATAAAGTACTCTTTTTAGCTTAAATTTAGATCCTTGCTCTATTGTTATTTTACTATTATCAGTATTCGTTTTTATATGTCACTTGGGCATATAAGTTGACCAATTATAACTTTTTTTTTTGAACGATTTTAAAAAGACTCAGAATCAATACTAATATAAAATGATTCAATAAGTTAGTGCATATCTTGATTTTTTATTCACTTTTTTCGAAATAGGCAAGATCCGGTGAATCGGAAACAATTAATTAAGAATAAATTTTTTTTTATGGAACAGACATATCAATATGCGTGGATAATACCTTTTCTTCCACTTCCAGTTCCTATGTTAATAGGGCTAGGACTTCTTCTTTTCCCGACGGCAACAAAGAGTCTTCGTCGTATGTGGGCTTTTCAGAGTGTTTTATTGTTAAGTATAGTCATGATTTTTTCTATCAATCTGTCTATTCAGCAAATAAATAGCAGTTCTGTCTATCTATATGTATGGTCTTGGATTATCAATAATGATTTTTCTTTAGAATTCGGATACTTGATCGATCCACTTACTTCTATTATGTCAATATTAATCACTACTGTTGGAATTATGGTTCTTATTTATAGTGATAATTATATGTCTCATGATCACGGATACTTGAGATTTTTTGCTTATATGAGTTTTTTCAGTACTTCCATGTTGGGATTAGTTACTAGTTCAAATTTGATACAAATTTATATTTTTTGGGAATTGGTTGGAATGTGTTCGTATCTATTAATAGGATTTTGGTTCACACGACCTGTTGCAGCAAAGGCTTGTCAAAAAGCATTTGTAACTAATCGTGTTGGTGATTTTGGTTTATTATTAGGCATTTTAGGGTTTTATTGGATAACGGGGAGTTTCGAATTTCGTGATTTATTCCAAATATTCAATAACTTGATTTCTAATAATGAAGTCAATTTTGTGTTTGTTACTTTGTGCGCTGTTCTATTATTTGCCGGTGCGATTGCTAAATCTGCGCAATTTCCCCTTCATGTATGGTTACCTGATGCAATGGAAGGGCCGACTCCTATTTCGGCCCTTATACATGCTGCTACGATGGTAGCTGCGGG
The DNA here is from genome assembly GCF_021521415.1 of Bidens hawaiensis. Taxonomy (NCBI): domain Eukaryota; kingdom Viridiplantae; phylum Streptophyta; class Magnoliopsida; order Asterales; family Asteraceae; genus Bidens; species Bidens hawaiensis. Next base: position 59,849 of record NW_027505527.1, on the reverse strand, counting down.
AATTTTTCTTGTAGCTCGACTTATGCCTCTTTTCATAGTCATACCCCACATAATGAATTTTATCTCTTTGATAGGGATAATAACAGTTTTTTTCCAACCCAAATAATATATGTGTCAGTCTGTGGTGATGGGGAAGGTGGTGTAACTGGTGGTGTAGCTAGTGGTGTGGTTGGTGGTGTAGGTAGTGGTGTGGCTGGTGGTGTAGGTAAAGGTAAGTTATGTAACCCCCCCCCCCCCCGTGAATCGACCATCTCAACATCATTACCAACATTTTCTTCATTTCCTCCAACATGATCAACTGCATCTCCATCATGACAATCATCTCCATCATTACTGTCGTCAGACTCATCATCCTCTTTCTCACTTTCTTCCACCTCCTCAGATGTCCATTCAGGGACTGGCATAATCTCCACATCATGATCAACCAACTATGGCAATATGTTATAATCTGCCCGTGGATTAAAATGACTTGTAGAAGCCAAGTTTGCAATTCGTCTGTACGTATTCGGGTCTTGCAATACATGTGTGGTTCCTGTTGTAGGCAAATCTTGTTATACCCGATTGAAAATAATCTATAGAAATCTCGGATATGCAAGAAATTTGTCCTTGTTCGGCTTCCTCAAGTTGTTGATCATACCTTCAAAGATCATCTTTGTGAAATTAAATGGTAGATCATATACAACGACAACAGTAGCATTTTCCAAGTAACGGCTCATCAACGTCCACGAGCCTTTCCTAGGGACATATCCCTAATTGATATGATGAATTAAAAACCTATAAAGGTTTGGGAACATCCCCTTTTGAAACTGTCCCTCATAGACATTTCCTTGATAACCCATTGTCTGTGTAAAAATCTTCAACAAATGATCAGTGGTAAAGTATATTGGGTTATGATCATCATCATGTAACTGTAGGCTCTGTCGAATCAGTCTTTCAGGGAGCCTTTTCTCGTGATTAGCCACTGTGGCTTCCAACCGCTTGCCATTTTGATCATCATAAAGTACTGCTGATCGCAGAAATCCAAGTGGAGGTTTCTGTAAATCACTGGGCATTCAGTCAAAGACAATCTCATATTAGACCGTTGGAGCCATCTGATCATATCCGCCACTTCTTCATTATCGGCAGTTACTTGGAGAAGAGCGCACATATTATGCTTCTTCTCAAACACATATCTGGGTTCGTCCTCCATATCTGTACAAACACAGACAAAAACATATTCAAAGAAAAAATTAGTTATAAAGTTCATAACTTTAACACATTTGAGGTCATAATTTGAAGAAGTAGAGAGAAGAAATGTGCTTCGACAAATTAATAACCTACACATAAAATAGAGAGTTAGTTTAAATGAAAAATAACTGCCCAAATCCAAATAATTGGTGTCGGATATTAATCAATTAATGCTTACCGAGTCGGAATTTTTGGGCTGGTTAATTTAGGGTTAGGAAAAATAATAAGGCGGTTGATATTTAGGAAACGAGAGCAAGAGGGAAATTGCGTAGTGTTTGGAGAAAGAAGTGAGGCATGAAAATTCACTAACTCCCTCTTATATACCTTTTGAAAGTGAGTTTTAAATGCATTTTGTCTTTTTATGGGAAAAACTATACAGTAAAAATATCTTATATAAAATCTTCCCCTTTAAAACATTGCTCGATAAATTTAATTTCACAAAGCTTGCTCGAGATAAGGTATTTTATCAACCTTTCTCGTTTCAGAATTGTTCAGAAATTATAATGTTTAAAAATAAATCCATGAGAATAAAGTGAAGGAAGCTTACTCGAAATACATGATTGCTCGAGAAATAAATCATAAGGCAAATAATCAAGTATTAATCATCAAATAGGCAACGCTGCTAGAAATCAATAAAGACACCCAAAATAACATCTTATAAATATTTCTAATTATCAACCTTGCTCGAATAACTGAACATATCATAAACCTTACCTGAAATGTTTAAACAGTTAACAAATATTCAGTTAAGTCCATTCTCAAACTAAATTGTGCCCAAAAAACAATGTAGAAGTGCAAAGTGTGCTAGAGAAGACTTGTCTATCCTAAGATGTAAAAGTATGCTCTAAAAACAAAGTGTACTCGTAAACATGAATAAGTCACTTAAGCACATTCATAATTATCAAGCTTGCCCGGATATCTCAAACTGTTAAACAAAACAACAAAGTTTGCTAGAATTGCCTAAAATATCAAAGCTTGCTAGGAAATTCATATTCAACATTTAGAAATGTAAAGCTTGCTTGAATAAGTCAAGTATCCTATAAAACAGCTAATGTTGCTAGAATAATATGAACTTGTTAAAGCCTGCTAGAAATAACATAAACAACTATAAAGCTTGCTAGTATAACCTAAAAATCCTATAAAACAATTAAGTTTGCTAGAAAATTCAAAAATCATATAAGCTTGCTCGAATTAACATAATCACACATATTCAAATTTCAAGCCTGCCCGAAAGAATTAAACTTTAACTAAAAACAGTCGAGTATACTCGAAAGTATGTAAAACATCAAAGCATTCTCGAAATAGACAAACTTAGACAAAAACATCTAAGTTTACTCGATTAGGTTGAGATTCATCAAAACCTTACTCAAAATTACATATTCAAACCTTTCTGAGGTTAAATGCAACTATCTTTGTCTTAAACCACAAGTCAAATGTATTTATCAGTAAAGATCTTTGTTTAAGAGCAAATGGTACATAATGAGACCAAATTTCAGTTTTCTTTCCTTTCAAATCATTTTCTTTCTTATTATGAAAAGATCTCAACATGGGATCATATTGACTAAGTTGCTTCTCAATACTTCATTCTCAGCATTATTATGACAGTTTAGACAGGTTAACAGCAGGTCTAGACTTAGCATGAATTTCATTTCTTTGGTGATATGATTAATGTTCAATTAAGATGCATAATACTAAATGGATAACACATATTGCTTTCTTATGCTCCAAATCTATTCTCAAGGCTTATTTGGCTTTCTCCAGATCACCCCGAATTGACTTCGACCCAGAATATATGGTCAAAATTTTTTAATGACATAACAGTTTGAAGATTTAGATTTTTTCTTTTCAAATTTTACAAACATATGTGAGGTTAAATGTTGGACTTACAGGCCACGCAAGTCGGACTTACAGGCCTTTCATTCGGAATGTTTAAAGGACTTATATGATTGCCTCCACCCCTGTAGTTCTAGAATTAACCCTCATGTTTGCATTTTTTTCATAAAAATTTGTGAACACATATCAACTTTTGGTTGAATAAGTATTATAATATTGTAGTTCACATTTGTTCTTTGTCATTCTCAATAAGATACTATACTTTAGGTGACCAAATACCAACGGGCTCATGTATGACTGGATATTCACTTTTCTGCCCATCATTCGGAAAGATGTATATTGGAACATGCATAGATAACAATGTAACTCCACATTAAGTTTAACAGTTTCTTTATGTTTATATCACCTTATATTTTACAAATCATGGGAAAGCAACCATACATGTTAATGACTGCACTAAGTGTCTTTTTAGCCTATTAAATCCATATGATTGGCCAAATAGTCAATGTACTATAATTTCCCAAAGGGTTGGATCAATTTTCATTTAAAAACCCTTTCTTAAGCTTCTACAAAGCTTGAACTGAATAATCTTATCATATCTCTGCACCATTGAATTTGCTCAGTTTTGACAAAAATGTTTTTTAGGAAACTTTTCTTTGAAATGTTCATTTGATCAGCCAATTTAGACCAAAAACACATTTTGACACAAACATTTTCAATCATATTCAAAAACATACTCAAATCTCATTATAGATGGCATCATCAAAACAAGCAGACATCACAGAATGTATAGTCTAGCATATCCTAACAATTTCATCATATCAGATAATTCACATAATCAAGATATCAATTAAGCACATACAAATAGATCAAATCAAATACTTAACATGACATCACACATTTACTGATAATTATCTTAAGTATCTAAGACACCTAAGATACACACAAATAGTCATTTAGGTCACGTATCAGCAAACATCAAACACATTTTCACACATTTAGCATATTTTGAACAAACATTCAACAAGACTTTGAAAAGATAGTCAGTTTGCACAACAAGCACACATCATCAATCAGACCTCATTACAGTTGATCATTCCCAGGGCTTTCAAAAGAAAGTTGAACCTGGTTCTATCAAGTGGTTTTGTGAATAGGTCAGCCAAATTATCACTTGTGTCAACTCTTGTAACTTCAATTAGCCCTTTTTACTACAATCCCTAATAAAATGATGTATGATTTCAATGTGCTTGGTCTTGGAATGTTGTACAAGATTCTTAACAATAAATTATGCATCAATGTTATCAATGAAAATAGGGGTGTTTAGAAAATTCAAACCATAATCCAGCATTTGGTTCTAAATCCAGAGGACTTGTGCACAGCAGGCAGATGCAACAATATACTCAGCTTCTGCAGTTGAGATGGACACTGTAGTCTGTTTCTTGCGTTGCCAGAACACCAATCTGTCACCCAAAAATTGACAACCTCCAGAAGTTGACTTTCTGCTCATATTACACCCATCATAGTCACTGTCTGTATATGCAACTGGATCAAAGAACTGGTTCTTTGGGTACCAAATTCCCAGATCAGGTCTTCCCTTTAAATATATAAAGATCCTTTTTATAGCATTCAATGAGAGACCTTAGGACTTGATTTGAATCTTGCACAAACACACACAGCAAACATGATATCTGGCCTTGAAGCAGTCAGATACATCAGAGATCCAATTTTTGCTTTGTATTCATGTTCATCTACTGGCTCCCGCTTTTCATCTGCAATAATTTTCTCATGTGTGTGTATAGGAGTTAAAGCAGTTTTAAAGACATGAAACTTGAATTTGTCTAATATGTCCTGCACATACTTAGACTGGTATATGAAAATTCCATCAGTTTTCTGTTGAACTTGCAATCCAAGAAAGAAGTTCATTTCTCCCATAGAGCTCATACTGTACTTTGACTTCATCACCTCTTCAAACTCCATACACATATGTTCATTGGTTGAGCCAAAAATAATATCAACATAGCTTGTAACAACAGCAAATCTCTTCCCTTTTACTTGTAGAAGAGAGTCTTGTCAATAGCTCCCCTTTGGAAACCATTATCAAGTAGATGATTAGATAACTCATCATACCAAGCTCTTGGAGCTTGATGTAATCCATACAAAGCTTTTTTAACTTATACACTCTGTTGGGATAATCAGGGTCCTCAAATCCTGGTGGTTGAGTTACATACACCTCATCTTCTATTTTTCCATTCAAAAATGCAGATTTGACATCCAATTGGACTACCCTTATATTCTTTGAGGCAGCATAAGTCAAGAAAATTCTTATTGCTTCAAGTCTTGCAACTGGTGCAAAGACTTCCTCAAAGTCAATCCCTTCTTCTTGTAGGCATCCCAATGCAACAAGTCTTGCTTTGTTCTTAATCACAATTCCTCTTTCATCTCTTTTATTCCTAAAAACCCATATGGGTTCAATGGCATATCTGTTTCTTGTCTTGTCTACAAGTTCCCACACTTGCAGATCTCTAAATTAAGCCAACTCCTCTTGCATAGCTTCTACCCAACTGTTGTCTTTCAATGCTTGAACAATGTTCTTGGGTTCTATTTGGGATAGAAAGCAGGAGTACAAACAAATGTTTACAGATTCAGAAGCACTTCTTGTTACTCTTTCATTGATGTTTTCAATGATATTCTAGGAGGATGATTCTTTTTAACATAAGAGGATTGAATAATCACATCAGTAGAATCAAGATTTGTGTCATTGAGATCAGGTTCATCAATGATCAAATCAGTTGTTGCATCATGAAATTCAGGTGCTTCTTCATTGTTCTGTTGTGAGGTAGATGCACCATTATTTCCAATATTCAAATTTTGAAATAAGTCTTCAAATATTTCATTTCCTCTTGCTTCTTGAGTATCATCTTGGTTGCTAGGATCTTCCTCATTCAAGACATGGTCATTTTGATTCTCTTGGTTACATTGTCTTGGACATGTTTTTGATTAAGACCTTGGTCTTGATTTTGAACTTGTTCATTTTCAGCAATTGAGGGATCCTTTATGAATTTGTACTCAGGTCTTTTTCCAGCAACCTTGGACCACAACTTGTCCAAATCAATTTTCTTTGAAAATTCTTCCATATGAACACTGGTTCTGTAAAAGTTTCATCAAAGTCCTCAGGATAAATCTTGAAGGACCTGATTAGCTTTTCAAGATCAAACAGCCATGTTGCTCCATCTACAGTATTGAACTGACTTTCATTGAAGACAAGATCAGATGATTCAATCACACTCAAATGGTCTTTTACATAGACTCTGTAGGCTTTTGAGTGTGTTGAATATCCAACAAAGAAACACTCCAGGGACTTGGACTGAAACTTATTGAGATAATCCTTTGTATTTAACAGAGAGCATTTGCAGCCAAAGGGCTTAAGAAACTTGATGTAGGGATTCCTTTTAAACAAAATCTCATAAGGAGTTTTGTCTTGACTTTTGTTGAGAAGGACTCTGTTCTGAACATAGCAAGCAGTGTTGATTGCTTCTGCCCAAAAGGTAACAGGCAGGAAAGCATCTACTAACATGGTCCTTGCAACTTCAATTAGTGTTCTATTTCTTCTTTCCGCAACTCCATTTTGTTCAGGAGTTCTAGGAGCAGAGAATTGTTGAATAATTCCTTTTTCATTGCAAAATTCTTCCATTACCCCATTCTTGAACTCAGTCCCATTATCACTTCTCATAACCTTCACCCTTGCATCCATCTGGTTCTCCACCCTTGTTACACATCCTTTATCAACTCAGCAGCTTCATCTTTGGTACTTAGGAAATAAACTCAAGTAAATCTTGAAAAATCATCTATAATCACCAAACAATATCTCTTTTTACCAATGCTTGGTACACTCACGGGACCAAAAAGATCCATATGAAGAATTTCAAGCACTTGATCAATTGAGTTTATGAACTTTGTTTTGTGAGATGACTTGTGCTACTTTCCCTTTTGACAAGAAATGCATTTGTCTTCTAGTTTGAACTCTCTTTTGGGTGAACCAATGACATGCTCACCCTTCACAAGTATGTTCATGTTCTTTAGCTTGACATGACAAAGCATTCTATGCCACAATTTGGATTCATTTTCAGTGGCTTTGGAAACAAAACAGGTACCTCCTCTTGAAACAGCTTCTTTCATATTCAGTTCATACAGATTGCCATTCCTTGGAGCCATCATCATAATCATGTTAGGAGGAATTACAAATTCAGGTTTGAGGATGAAACAATGTGAATCATCAAAACCAACCTTATAACCTTTATCACACATTTGAGAAATGCTCAAAAGGTTATATTGTAATCCTTCAACATAACACACATTGTCAAATGACACTTTGCCACTGGTTAGAATGCATTTCCCAACAATTTTTCCACTATTCTCATCACTCTCAAATGCAACTGGGCCTTCAAACTTCTCTTCATAGTTCACCAGTGACCTCTTGTCACATGTCATGTGTCTGGAACATCCACTATCCATATAGCATACTTCATTGACTGGTGTGGACTGTTCCTGCACATATCAGAGAAAAGTGATCAGTTTGGCAATGAAATAGAAGTTGAATCAACTAGCAAATCATCAGTGACATGGACAATTTGTGCATTTGAATTGGAAATAGGCTTAGGATCTTCATAAACTACTTCACAAACATCAAATTCATCTGTTTCATAGCCACTATCAGTTGGGCTTGGAGTTTTCACATAAGGAATTATGCTTTTGCATTCTTGCACCGCATAATCATTTTCATTTGATGCATCTCTCACAACTTTTCTGCTAGAGACTTAATCAACACACCTTGGCTTCCATAAGAAACCATGCGGTTAAAATCCATGTCTCATAAGAAACTTCTTATCACCATTTAGTTCTCTTGACTTTTTCTTAGAGAACACTCTCATAACATATTTCTTTCCATTTCTTGGTGAATTTTCTGAATCATCAGACTTTACTGATCTTCAATCACCCCTTGGAACAATTCTGATGGGTTAAGTAGTTTTCTTCATAACTACATCAGATTTGTTTTGGGAATTGGCTCTTTTTACTTTTTGTACAGTAGTCCTTTTAAAATTTTCTTCTACAACCACAGTAACCTTTTCAATCTTCATATCTTTTGAACTTTCACCTTTCTCTTCTACTTTCTTACACTTATTCCCTTTGCTTAAGTATTCATCATACTTCTTGTACAGACCAAAGTCTTGCCCAAACTTGGTTTCATTTGGAACAAAAACTGGCTTATATGTAAACCTTTCATTAAAGGAATCTGTGTGATGTCCATACTCATCACATTTTTTACACCATACTTTTCCCTTGAACTTTTCATGTGAAACTCCCTTTTTGAACCTTTCACTAGGTTTGGGGGTTCAATACCAATAGTCTTCTGAGTTCTGAGCCCATCAAGATCAATTGAAAAGGGCACAAACTCTTCAATCTTGATATCTTTTTTATCAACTTTGCCTTTCACAAATTTTATTTTCTCCATCCTTATAGGCACTTCATCTAGACTTCCTTTGTACCTGGTATCTCATACTCTTCAACAGTTTCAACCTCACCAATGTCAAATAATTTTTTACTAGAGAAAATAGGGTACACTGGGATAAATTCATCACTTGAGAATGTTTCCTTTGGCTTTTTCTTGTTACTATTCTTGATCTTTCAACATTTCCTTGCTCGATGGCTTTACTGCATTTGTAAGCAACCTTTGACACTTTTGAACTTTCACATATGTCAAATGACACATGTTCTCTTCTCATTTTCTCATGATGCCTTTTCATCTTTGGAGTAGTAAGTGGTAATAATGGAAGTTGGTCAATTGAGATTGGTTTTCCATTTCTTTTTTTCTTCACATCTTCATCAATTGAACTTTCATGACTTGTATCAACTAAGTCATCCACATTCAAACATTCATCATTAAAGTCATCCTCAGATACTTGAATTCCAATAGATTTCTCATCTTTCACATCTTCTTTCAAAACAAACTCTCCATCTTCACTTACTTCCACCAGTTTGTAGTTGTCAATGAATTCCATGTTGTCTTGAATGACATCTCTGAACTGATTAAGGTATGCCTCCCTTTTCTCTTTGTCAACTTTCAAAGAGTAGTTGTCATTGAATGGTGGAGGCATAGCCTTATACTTATCTTCCTCTTTAATCTTGTTCATAATGCCACAGATGTTACCAGTTGAGACAAGGTTTTTCAAAAAATTCATTTTTCACCTGAAGTGTGGTATACTTCATATTCTCCTCAACTACCATTCTTTTCAATCCTTCAACTTCTGTGACATACCTTGATTGTATTCTATAGTTGTCCATACAGTCTTCTTCTAGGCTCTTAATTCTATGTTCATATCCTAGATCGCTTGACTCATATACATTGATCATGCTCTGCTTTCTAAAGCATTCACTTTCCAGTTTTCCTATCTTCAACTTAAGAGAATCAATGATTTTAAGTAATTCAGGTGTTGAGTTTGAATGTACATGTGTTGAAGATGAGGAAGATGTTTCATTTTTTGTCTGAGCCATCAATGCCGCATTTTGCTTTGCTTATGTCATCTTCATGATTACTCCAGTCAAAGTTACCATCTTGTTGGTTAGCAGCCAGTGCAACATTTTCTTGATTTCTGGGCTGATTGGTGTTGTTTCTGTTGGTGTTATTGTTGTTGGGAGCATGTGGAGGGTTTTGATTGGTATTTCTTTGGCAGTTTTGATTTTGGGGGACAACTTGTTGATTATTCTGTTGGGGCTGTTGGTAGTTCTGGTTGAAATTGGGGTTATTGTTGAAGTTGTTGTATGTTCTTGACTGCCTTTGTTGGTACTGGTTTTGGAATTGGTTCTGATTTCTTGACTGAAATTGTTGACTTTGATTGTTGTTAAACTGTCTTGGCAGATTGCATTATCTGGAAAAATGTCCAGGTTGTTGGTTGTTATAACAAATGGCCTTTGACTTGTCAAACCCAATTCTTTCATTAGGACCTGATAGAAGGGATCTACCAGTCCTATTATACAGCCTCTTACTTCTTAAAGCCAACATTGCTGTCTGCCACTTCAAGTCCATATCTTCAAGATCATCAGCATCAATCTGTTCTAAATCATCTTGAACAATGCTAGTATGAACCATATTCTTGGCTACAAAAGAATTATATGAATCAGTGAACATTGAGAATAATGCTTGGTAATCAGATCCTTGACTTCCACTTCCACCAACAAAAGGTGCATGCCCACTTGCCATAGATGCAGAATCATCATCTATGAGCTGAACATTAAACCTTGACTGATTTCCTTGATTACTTGAGTTCCCAACAACATATTCTCTTAGTGGTTCACCACCATGCTCACTTGGTTCTTCAATGATTGGGATCTGTTGTTGGTTCTTGATAGACAAATTGCCCATTGGAGCAATAAGAGCATTTGATACTTGGAAGCAAGGCTTGTCTTCCCTGATCATTTCATTCTCTATCATTTCAATTTCAGCAGCTTGAAGAAAGCAAATCACATCATCAAGTTTTAATGTGGCATAACTTGGTTTCTGCCTTAGAACTTGCTTGCAGTATATTACTCTTTTGACAATGATGACAAAAGCTTCGTATTTAAATCAGAGTCAGACACAACATAGTTAGTTGTTCTAATCTCATTTACAATAGCCAAAAATCTCTCCAGCACCACCTTCAGCCTCTCACCATTTTGGTATTTGAACCGATCAAGTTGCTGTTTAAGTCTTTCCTTTTTAATATTCTTCAGTTCAGTGTTGCCCTCAAACATTTCAAGTATGGCATCATACATTTCCTTTGCAGTCTGATGGTGAGCAACTTTAGTGATGATTTCCCAAGACAAACCTAGTTTTAACATGGCCAGAGCTCTATCATCCACCTTCTTCATTCGTGCAGCAACTGCCGGAGTGTTGTTTGCTCCTTCAGGCACATAGGGTCCGTTTTTTATAGAGGTCCACTTTTCAACATCATTATAACAAACATCTGCTTCAAATAATACCTTCCACTTGATGAAATTCTCCTGTCCATACAACCTAGGAATCTTGTTAGTAGAAACTTCCTGCTCCTCGTAACCAGACATATTTTTGTAATTTTTAGAAGATTTTAATGACAAAAATTAAAAAAACTTAAGCAAATTCTTAAAACTATTTTGAAAAACAATCAGATATGTGGATGAAATCCTCATATCTGATGTATCTGGTCAAGTAAGAGCAAGAACTAAAATAAAAATTCAAACTTCAATATAAATGAGAAACATAAGACACCTAAAGTTGTAGATCTGGAAGAAAAACAGAGTTACTGACGTCACAGATCCATGAAACAATGTTTCAGCTGACGTCATTCTTCAATGAAAGAGCGGTCGTCAATACCAATGTCAGGAATAATATGTCTACGTCCATCTCTTTTAAGGCGTACCCTAATTATTCCTTTTATAGGCCTACCTGACAGCTGTCATTCCTTCTAGAAACCCTAATTAACGATACATATTCAGTAAATCAAATTACAAAAGATATAAGTGTAAAACAGGTCTGCGGGTAAGCTTTGGAGCTTTAGTCTTCTTCGAGCAATCCTGGTAACCAAAGTGTGCTGGAGAATAGTTCTTCGGGTAGACTTTACTTAGAATATTTTCCTTAGAAAATATTCACCTAGCAGACTTCAATCTTCTTGACCATAGCAAACTTTGCTCGATATGATCCAACGAGCAAACTTGTTCTTCAAAGATCCCTTGAACTCTTGTTAATGAGTAACTTATTCAGCAACCCAATTGTGCTGGTAACATTGTAGCTTGCTCGGAGTTGAACCTTGCCCGACAAAGTCCTTAATATAATTTCTTATCAACTTTCTTCAAGCATACTCAGATACTGTTTATTAATGAATAACCTTGCTAGATCTTCCAAATACTTGGCTTCAAAAGCTTGGTTTAGACAAGAGCTTACTCGGAAGCAAACCTTGCTTGGAATTGAAGAACAACCTTGCTTGACATAGTGAACCCTGCTCGGATTTACACTAAAGAAGACTTCAAGAAGATAACTTTGCTCGGAAGGCAAAATGCCTTGCTAGGCTTAAGTAAAAACTTGCTCGGATGTCCAAGTGTGCCCGATGTCCATACTTAGCCATTATTAGGGAGGTTGAGAATATTCTAATCTTCCTTAATCCATTTTCTTGTCCCAACATGAAAGCTCTCATTCATCTAGAACATAGCCAAGTTCGCTTGATTATCATTACACAGCAACCTTTCGGTCCAATCAGTTCCATTAGCTGTAGAAAGCAAAGCTTGTGATCCCGAAGCAGACGGTTTACTGCTAGAAGGTTTATCAGCATCATTACTCTTTTTCACAGAACTTCTATCTTGGCTTCGAGGTCTAGTGTACTCTTTCTTTGGTTTGTCACACTCTTTGGCAAAGTGGTCAAACTCTTGACAGTTATAACACTTTACTTTTAGCTTACCAAACCCAACTCTCTTGTTCAACAATGGTAAATCTTTTCCAGGACTTTGCATGAACTTCTTTACTTTCCTCACTATCATTTCCATGTTCCACTTAAGATCCATGAGCTCCAAATCATCAGGGTCGATTTGATCATAATCTTCATCGGTTAACTCACTCGTGGCAATTTTACTACCGACCAAGTTCTCATACGAAGTTATGAAAGCACATAGAAAGGCAAAATTTTGTTCAGCCTCTTTCATTTTCACGTTAGGTGGTGCAGAAAATTGACTTGTTGTAGCAGAAGCTCCAGAACCTCCAGAGTTATCAGTGAAACCAGATGCTAAAAAGCATACATTTGGATCACTATAAGTTGTTGTTGATCCTTCATTTGCATTCTGAGTAAGAAATTCAGTGATCGGAGATATTGTGGTGCTTAAAGGCATACTTCCACCATAGAAAAATGGATCTTGACTTTCTTTTGATGACTTTTGACACTTCAAATCATATTCCCGAGCTTCAATCTTTTGCATAAACTCAGAAGCAGTCAAATCTTCGTTTTTGAAATAATTATTCTCCTTCAACACCATCAGGAATGTTGATTATGAGCTAGGTAAAGCATTTTAACCGTATCCATCTTGTCAGATTCAGAAGGTTCCATCTTTAACTTATTCATCTCAGCAATTAAATGATTGAAACGAGTAAGCATTTCCTCAACAGTTTCTCCTTTGAGTAAGTTAAAGTTTTGGAATTGGAACTTTAACATTACTTTCTTACTCTCCTCAGTATTTCCCATGCTTCTCATTCTAATGTGCTAAAACAATTAAGCACAGATCTTCATACTACCAACTTGATGGAATATATTATCTGGTAAAGCCATAGTAAGAGTTGAATATGCTTTAGTCTCGATCTCTAAAGCCTTCTTCTCGTCTTGAGAATACTGTGAAAAGGCTTTAGGTGTAAAACCCGTAGTCTCATCACCAAGCATTGGTATAGTGTAAACATCATTGAGACATCTTGAACAATCGGGACACACATAACCAAGATGTGCTCGAAATCGTGGTTCCCATTTTGCAAAAGCACTGAATTTCATCAGTCGAGGACATTTGGAATGGGCTCCAATTTCAGCATCCAAGTGTAACATATGTTGCATAAGCACGTTCTGAGATGCCAACGCGTAAAAGCTAGCCATTGTAAATAACAAGTTCAAACTTGACAATAAGTCAAACTTGAGGGTTAAATTTGAAACTTTTTGTAACGAATTAGATGAAGTAACGAATCAGATAAGGTGTGGATAACGAATCAGAAATAGTGACGAACTAGTAATTAATTAAGGTTATAACGAATTAGTAACGAATCAAAGACACGTCACTAACGAATCACTGTCGAATCAGTGTAACGACTCAATAACGGATCGTTGACTAATTGAAATGACGAACTAAGATGACTCATCAAGATGACGAATCAGTGATTAAATTGTAACGAATCAGTGATTAAATTGTAGCGAATCAAGGAACACGAATTAGCAACAGATGATAACGAATCAGGTTGTTAGGCAGTTGTAACAAACTCAGCCACGTGGCACGAATCTGTTCAGAATTGATTAACGAATCAGGACATGTAGGAGATGAATCAACAATAACAAATCAACACCATTGATGAATCTTCAAATCTTCAAGCTAGTTTTCCAGAAATCTGGAAAATTCCCAGATTCAAGAACACACAAAATTAAACCTCAAATCTGTAATACAACCTGAATACCCAACCAAATCGACCAAATCATAGCTCAAAATGCTCGTAAACAACACACGAACCCAAATCTTCCAATCTTGTATACCTTAATCGATCAAACGAGCATCAATTACCACAAACACTCATCCCTTGTTCCGTACACACACTAATCCAAACCAAAACCAGTCCAATCAATCTCAAATCCACAATTCAATCCACACAACCATACCGTAAACCTTTCCGAACAGAATTCAAATCGAATTCAGTCCATAACTAATAGAAATAACTATTAATTCAACTAAAATCACAGAAACTTTTAACGAAACCGAAAATTAATCAACGAATATCAAATTCGTCTCATGATACATTAACTACGAGCAATCTAACTTCCAAATGCTTTGATACCACTTGTTGACACTTGATAATACCTTAGATCTATTCAATATCGATTAGTATGAATTAGATGTAATACCTTAAAGGATCTAGTTTATTATATGCTATAATTAGTTATATATATATATATATATATATATATATATATATATATATATATATATATTGGTGATTATATATGTGTATTAGTAATAGATTATATGAAGAATTGATTAAGAGAGAATTTGGGTAGAGGTTCAATACGTTAAATCAAAACTTAAATTATCAAGGGTATGAACACCCTATATATAGACGAAGGAACCAATTCGTTACACAACCCGTAACGAATTGGATCCAGTTCATTAACTTACATGACTCAAAAGGAAAGCATAACGAATCTTCGATTCATTATACCCCCATTCGTCAACATTCCATTACGAATGAGAACATACATAACCAACTAACAGTCCATTCGTTAAACATCCTTAATGAATGGGCTTTACATTAAACGAACTGGCTAATTCGTTAAACATCCTTAACGAATTGGCCTTTACATTAACGAACTAACCTAAAATTACATAAATGCCCTTAAAATTAAAATATTAATAAATTACAAACGATAATTACAAAGACTCGAGACGACAAAACCGTGCACTAACACGTAATAGATTTATTTTGTCGCATATCGCAGATAGTTATTTGGGATTATTGAAGATGCAAGATTTAATTGGACTTTAGGTTTAATAGATTAAAACAATTGTTTTGTTTTGAGGTTGATCTAATGTTTTGAATTGTAGTGCTTTGTGAAACTCTTGTGTACGATGAATTGAATAAATTAATTAGTTATTGTCGCTATATTTATTAGTGTATTTTAAGCTATAATACAAATATTGTCATCCCTCGACATGATTCATCATTAGGTTGGCATTTGACAGACATGTTGGTGATATGTTTACATTTTTTAAGTTGAGTGGGAAAATATAAAATTCGTCTTTTTATTTAAAACATGTCGGTTTTGTAAATAGTCTTTTATTTCAAACTAGTTTTTTATCCGGCGCGTTGTACCGGACAGCTAGCAAAACCCCAAAGTTGAACCATGGGTGTTGGTAAAACCCAATCGTTACGACGATGAGTCGACGCGCATTCGATCAATATCGGCTGCATTCGTTACTATATAGACGTCATTGGTAAAATTTGAGCGTTAAATTCCAAAAAATTAATTCATCAAATTAACATATAAGAAAACAAAATATTTAAGACGATGTTTATTTGGCTGGCAGACCCGGGCGGTGGTAAAACACAAGCGTTGTGGTACCGAGAATTGAGGCGTACTTTAACTTGACATGAATTCAACCGGTTTTGATTACGTACATTACGGTACCAGAACTAATAAACGAAAAAAAACATAAAAATTGACGTGGACCAACTTGAGCATTGGTAAACTTGAACGTTGGTAAAACCCGAGCGTTGTCGGTCATTGGCTTTAAATAAGGTCGCGAGTTTGTGTAAACTCGGTGGTTGTTTTTTTTTTCAGATTTGTTATGGTACCGGAACTGAAAAAAAATGACGTTTGATCAGTTCCCATTACGTTTATTATGGTAACTGAACTAAAAAAAATTATCGAACAATATGGTGCCACCAAGTGCGGCACCAAAGTTCTCGATCGGTTTTGATTACGTACATTACTGTACCGGAACTAATAAGCGAAAAAAACATAAAAATTGAGGTGGACCAGCTTGAGCATTGGTAAACTTGAGCATTGGTAAAAAACCCGAGCGTTGTCGGTCATGGACTTTAAATAAGGTCGCGAGTTTGTGTAAACTCGGTTGTTTTTTTCAGATTTGTTATGGTACCGAACCTGAAAAAAATGACGTTCAATCAGTTCCCATTACGTTTATTATGGTAACTAAACTAAAAAACTTATCGAAAAATATGGTGCCGCCAAGTGCGGCACCAAAGTTCTCGATCGGTTTTGATTACGTACATTACGGTACCGGAATTAATAAACGAAAAAAAACATAAAAATTGAGGTGGACCAACTTGAGCATTGGTAAACTTGAGCATTGATAAAAAAAACCCAAGCGCTGTCGGTCATGGACTTTAAATAAGGTCGCGAGTTTGTGTAAACTCGGTTGTTTTTTTTTCAGATTTGTTATGGTACCGGAACTGGAAAAAAAAAATGTCGTTTTATCAGTTCTCATTACGTTTATTATGGTAACTGAACTAAAAATAATTACCGAACAATATGGTGCCGCAAAGTGCGGCACCAAAGTTCTTATTTCTATAATAACTAGCAGGCGTTGCGGGGGCGCTGGAAAAGGGGGGGGGGGATGACAACCACATGGAAAGACTCTAGGAAAGCATCATAATTTGACACCACCACATTAAATATATACTTATATGTAAATCACAAAACAAACTTTCAAACAAATTAGACTGCTCAAAATTTGGTGCAAGGCCAAAACGGTACAACAAAAGCATGGCATCCAGAAGCTCTTCTATTAGTATTAGAGGAAAATGTAATGCTCACTAATGCTACAACCTTCATTTACTGCACATGGGAATGGGATAACCAAACTATGAATCTAACATGTATTGTGCTAGTTTTTCCGCCATGACATCATTCGAAAGAAGAACCATTATCTGTTGTTGTCAAAATAGTGTTGTTGCCAAAAGCGTGCCAGGTTGGTTGTTGGGCAAGATACTGGTCATGTTGCATAATTTACACAGCTAAGTTTCTATCCTGCAATTGTAAAGTAATTTGATGGGATGATTTGGACTATATCTAATTGACGGGTGTATTTAAATTGAGCAGTCGTTGTAACCACGCCTAATGCTAAGATGAAGCTCCAGCTAAGGTGAGCGATCTCTTTTTTGAAAGAACCCAGTTTGATAATCATCGTCAGATGACGATGAAATGTGTACCCTTAAGAACATATGTCAAGAAACATGTTGTATGCAGGATTATGAGTACCTATGATCTAAATAAAATGCAAAACATCAAAATGGAATAACCAATGTGAACAGCTTTACCTTTAAGACCCAAAGCTAAAGCACCCGATAAACCCAACGTCACATGGAAGCTGCATAACACAGTACAACAGCAACAAATAAAAAAAAATAGATATCATGAAATCAATGTTGTCTACTGTATAGACGGCAGCAACAGTACAGTAGAAATGGACCGAAAAATAAAGCCATCACTATCAGCTTTGTTACTAGAAACACTTACAAATATGCAAAATATATAAATTACCTCATCAATATGCGAATTACGATCTACTTTATATTTTCTATGGGGTCCGCCTTCTATGCAGACACTTCCTAGATGGATCCATAAGTGAGAGTAGCAAAAAGTATATTTGATCCAACAATTTTTAGTTGCATTATCAAAGAGTTTATATAAGTTGACAAAATATATAAGTAAATCAGAAAAAGAACTTATGGTTTTCCCTAAATCACCTAAATACGAAAAATAGCATAACATTACCTGCGCGCTTCGGGCGCCTGGTAACATTATTAACTCCTTTGTTAGTCAATGACTCAGCCTGCTTTTATCCAGGTTTTCTTGGTTATTTTCTTCCTCTCATCAGCTTGCAAACGCAATGTCAAGCAATTTATAAGGTCATGCATTGCAAACGTATTGGTTTGGTTCCTGTGTGACACTGCCCTCTCCTGAAAGACTAAATCACATGCTCAATGACTTGACTATTTTAGTCAAACCTAAAAGGCATTCAAGATGAGATTTTAAAAGACAATAAATAAACAATATTTTTATTTAATCAGACAAAAAAATGATGTTATAATTTTGCCAAAGTCTCGAATGAAACCAAGTGAAGTGAAATGATAGTTCATTTGAAAAAAATCGAATGAAGAAAAGTGAAGTGAAATAGTTCATTTGAAATTTTTATTTTATTTTTAAATCAAAGCCAAAATGCAAAATCAAAACCGAACATACCGCTACCATAAGACACAACGCCAAGTTGGTTTTTAATTAATACAGAGTATAATAGAATGTTAATTTGTTCAAATCACATACTAAAAGGCAAGTAATGAACAAAATACAAACCTTAAAATGTTGTGATACTCAAAGCAACAGTGGTTGCAGCCAATCAAATCAGCCATCCCTAATCCAAATTTCAGTTACAGAAATGAAAATTAAACTACAGTAAATTTTCAGCTATACCTTAAAAGAGTAAGTGAAGTCATGAGCAAATAGCTTAATCACAACAAATGCCTATCCTAAATCAATTTTACAACAAAAACAGATTGAACATGAAATAGTACCTGGATTCGGGAAGAAAGGAAGCTAAGATGGTTGAGAGATGAAATCTATGCTCACAAACCCTAAAATTAGAACACGAAAAATAGCAATTGAATTATAACATGTTTGTTATTGTTGGTGTGGATGCGGTGGAAAGAACGTGGCTTCAAATCAGCACAACTGATTGATTGTGTAAACAAAGGTAACACAACAAAGACAGCATAATCTACAAACAGATAATGCAAACAAAGTTTGCAATTCTTATATATATAATAATAACAATATATTTGCTTTAAATGATCGATGTATAAGTAAATAAATAGATCCTTGAACGGTATATATTTATTTAAAAAACATTAATAAATATATATAAAAGAGTTATATATTTGTTAAAAAAGAATATCTTTAACTACCTTTTATAATTATTATTTGATTCATTTTTTATTTACCATCATTGCATTAATTCATTTAATTAAGTCAAAACAGGTGCACCCACATAAACACACGTATATATGTTGAAGTTATTTTGAGAACTCCTACGAGTTTTGAGACCTCAAACGAACTTCATTTAACAATTTTTTTTTCATATGTATAAGTTACATTTACTATAAAAATTTTCGAATTTGTTTTTACACTAGTCGATGATTGAAACTAGGAATGGTATTTTTTTCTCGAATGCCCGTACTCGTACCTGTTCAGTACCCATATCTCTACATGTACTCCTCTATTCAGTAGATGCACCCAGATTTACTGATTTTAGGCACATGTACTTTCAATTAAAGGTTCAGCTACAAGTATAGGTATTACGGGTACACGGTTATAAGATTTGTTTTTTTAAGAACAAAGTGGTACCAAAGACAATAGCGTACCTAAAGTACCCGACTACCCGTGCATGTACTTGTACCGATACCCGCAACCATACCATATGTACGCGTACACAAATTTACTTATTTTTAATACGCCTACGTTCGGGTACAAGTATAAGTACGAGTATGATACCGATCTCATCTCTAATTGAAACATGGGTAACGAGCTGTTACATGTTCTTTCAAATATATCATAGTTAGATTATCAAAATTTAATCTTTCTTTTTCTTTTTGTTTGTTTTGTATTATTACTTTTTAATATATATTACATCAACAGGATATTTAATTTTCGTCTTTTTAAATAATAGTCTTTTAAAATTAAAATTAATGAAAGTTAGGTTCTGTTTGTTTTTCCGTAAAATGTCTTTAATGAGCTTATGTCTGTGGGCGCACAGACATACTGAAAACGGTTTGTTTTTTTCTTTATTTAAAGACCTGAAAAGTGCTTTTTTGGTCTTAAAAATAACTAATACCCAACTTCTTCACACATTACCAACACCCAGTGTCCACCTCCAACACCACCCACCATCCGCCACCACTGTAACATTATGAAAATAGCGGGTTAAAAATGTCAAGTTTCAAATATAAAGGACCCAAAACAATTCTGAAATATGGACCGATCAGAATACGCGACGGTCTTGGATTCAAGCCCATCGCGTATCGCGACGGGGTTGTCTGTCAGCAAGACACGTGTCCTGCCATGTGTCCACAAGGGCACAACGTCCGCCACGAGACATCACGTCTGCCACGTGGCAAGCCTATGAGGCTGGTCATCAATCTACGTCGTGATACGCGACAGGTGACTAAGGAGACCATCGCGTATTGCGATGGGTCCCACATTTTGCAAATAAATAGTAGCATCTGGCCCTCTCACTCCTCACAACAAAATTTGCATACTCTTTCTCTCTCTAAACATCTCTCAACTTGAAAATCGTGCCAACGAACCCACCTTGTAATCCGTGCCAAATCAAAGTTATCTCGAAGTACGTCTCACCTATCGACGACTTTATAATTAAATATCAAGTCATCTAAGACGTCCCGACGATCCGCCTCAATAAGCGTGCCGATGTGTGGCGAAGTATTGGTGTGTATCGTTTTGCGTGCCAAAGAAAGGGTTGATCAACGAAAGGATTCAAAGACTAAAAGCGTTGAAGTGTTGCCAAAGTGATTAGGGTTGATATAAGCCATCAAAGGTAGGCATAATGCCCGAATAAAATAATAATAAAATAATAAAAGGCTTAAAACCTTAAGTCGAGGATATACTCGATACGTCGATAAATAACAAAGGAAAACATAACAAGGAATAAAAAAGAAAGAAATGTGAATGTGATATAATTCTTTGTTATAAAAGTTATCTAAGTTATTATTATTGTTCGTAAATAACAAGTAAAAGAAAAGTATACGTTTCTTAAAGAAGAAGAAACGTAGTGTTTTAAAGAAAAGTAAATAAGTTAAATTAAAGAGTTTTAACATATAAAAGAAAAGAAAGAAAATATACTTTTAAACTAAAGGTTTAAAGTAAAGAAAAGAAAAGATGTTTTAAACTAAAGGTTCATAAAGAAAATATATCGATTTAAAGATTATAAAAGATACTAGAGGTCTTAAGCCGGATTAAATATCCGACTAATAAAAAGTTATGCTTGTACTATAGGTGCGAGATAACAAAGAAGGGGAAAAACCCGACCGGTCAGTGTATTGAAGCTGATCAATTCAAAGAAAAGATGAATACGCCCAACTTATTAAACTTGTTTAAATGAAATGAATTACATGGGACTACGTGTCTCTAAAACGTTATAAACAAAAGAAATCGCTAGCCCTCAGGTTGTCGTGTAAGTTTGTTGGATCCTTACATATGTGGTAAAAAAATTCGGTGGGCACACCGTGCCACACCTAGTCATGACCTCCGCCACGATGGGTCGGACCTAAGTTACGTCCGAGTGAGACTGACCATGTGTATACGTATGGTACCTAAGTAATGTCGAACATTGCGGTGTTTTCTGGGGTATCTTGTGTGTGACTTAAGTTTATAATTGTGTTTTGATTTAAAGCTTGATTATTTTTAAGTCACGATGGGCCGGACCTAAGTTATGTCACGAGGGGTAATCAAGTAAAAGAAAATATTTTATGCGTCAGTTTATTCACCAGCATGTGTTGCTGACGTATTTTCTAAACATTTTGCAAGTAATCAAGATTAGGAGCTTGGAAGCTCGAAGTGCTTTGTAATCCGATGGCTCAGATCTTTTGATTAAAACATTAAATATATAATGGTGGTTTAATATGAACAATTAATATTTTGTATAAACAAGTAATACTTTAAACGGGTATTTTATAATCCCGTCTTTTGTAATATTTTAATCCACGTAAATATAACTTTCGCTTTAAAACCCGCTACTCTGATTTATTTACAAATGTGGTACTAACATAAGCGTCACACGCCTAGGCCGTGGTTTGGGGTGTGACAAGTGTTAGTATCATAGCCATCGATCTTAGCGAGTTAGGTATTAAAAGATAATACCTAAGCTTCGATCCAAGTGAATAAGAAAAACGTTTGTTATTACTTGTTTAAACTTAAATAGGGATAAGGTAGGCTGGTAAAACTTTTCTATCCATCCTCAATCTAAACCACCCAACCCATAGATGTCGTTCAAGAAGATGATGGATGGATTCATCAGAGGCGCAAGAAGAGCTGAAATTCCCGAACCTCTACTGAAGGATAACATGAGCGAGCATTACTACGAAACCTTCTTCAATCAAGATCACCCGATTGACCGATCCAAACCGATGTATTTCCCTGGAACCGAACAATGTCCGATCAACTTACCCGATGATCCCTTAATGCAAAGAAACGATCCCCCAAGACACCCAAATTATCATTCATCAAGCATACCGATGTACCATCCGTCTGACATCCCGACGTATCATCCGTCCGAGATCTCGACGTATCATCCATCTGACATCCCAAGGTATCAACCACCGAATCCTCATCCGTCATATGCATTTCTCTCTAATAATCAAATCAAGGAGGAACCTGAGTCCGATTCTTCCGACTGGATGCAATGTCACCCCGACCAAAGACGATGCCATACGGGAATCTCTGATTACAACTCCATTGACTCTCACCACAATGATGGTCCTTCCCGAAAACCGAAGATGAGGGTTATGATGTCGTATGAAAGTTTTTGTCTACAGCCGATGGTGCATGAGATTGCAAAGTTAATGAAAGAAGAAGACCCATAAAAGGAAGAAGATCCTGAAGAGGACCCCGAGGAAGAAAATCTTAACGAAGTAACAACTCCAATGGAGGAACCGTCTGATTGTGACTGCCCACCTAGACAAGGATGTGTGCAACCGTTCTTCCACAAAAGTACAAGCTATGGCTTCGTGGACCCGTACATGTAATACCTTCAAGAACTCAAGAAAAAGTCGTCATCAAGTTTTCCACCATAGCAAGGCAAGATTCCGTTAGTCGAAGAACAAGCAAATGAGATCTGTGAGCAAAATGAAGCAGTTGAAGCTTTCTTCAACTATCCTTCTGACGTTACTTCATAGCCATACCCCAAGAACCACTATGACATCGTTATGATGGGGTACCATGATCCGCCACCTCGATATGGATACCCGAACGAGATCCCGCAGTCCCAAGAAGAGCATCTTGATAGGGATTTCATGAGACTGATGATCTAAGAAAGAAGGTAGCTGTCGATGGAGCCAAGAAGAAGAAAATAGGAGATAAGCTTCTTCGAAAGTGCAACAAGATAACCAAGATAGTGAAGAAATTCATGAGAGATTAAGAAAACGATGGAATGTTTGATGTGTTGTTGTAATGAAATGTTGTGTGTTAATAAATAAGGATAAGAAAATATATATATATATATATATATATATATATATATATATCAAGTACTGATATATATATGTGTTTGTGTGTAATGAATATATATATATACATATATATATATATGTATATACATATGTTTTTTGACATATATATATATATATATAAGTGAATGAATAAAATATGTAATTAAGAAATGAATGTAATTTAAATTTCAGCATGTCAAACGACAGTAACGCTGAAGCTTCCCGAAAGGAAGTAGAAAATCAAGCAAATAAAGACAAAGAAAAAGAATAAGAAGAGCAAATACCTGATAAATACATAAACCAAATCCAAAAGATGATAAAAGAAGCTGTGAGAGCCGAATCTCACATTAGGTCTCAAACCAAACAATCACAATCCGTTGAACCTTCTCGTAAATATTTCAAATCTCGTCCTAAACCGTCTCATGTTGAAGAGAGTGTTCACGAATACAATGTTGATGCTTATGTTAAACAAAAGTTTAAAAATCAAAAATCGATAGTTGTTCGTTTAAAGACTTTAAGTACTTTGGACCAAAGGAATTCTATGGCGACAAGGGCAACATTGCGACTGTGAAATGGCTTGAGGAGATGGAATCAATCTTTATAATAAGCAAGTGTTCGAAACAAGAGAAGATTCAATATTTTGCCCAAATGTTCAAAGGAGAGGCTTTAGAGTGGTGGAATACGATAATAATGAGCAAAGGAAGGAAAGTGTTGTCCAACTTAATATGGGAAGAATTTATGGAGATAATGATGGAGAAGTTCTGCCCAATGCAAGAGACTGATCAAATCCAAACAAAGTTCCTAAATCATAGAGTCGTAGGAACCAATCTTCGAGATTACAACACGAAATTTCATGAATACTGTCGTCTTGTGCCCCAGCTGGTAACCCCCGAGTCCAGCAAAGTCACTTGTTACATTTGGGGACTTCTGCGGGAAATCCGCGACATGGTAAGGTCATACCTTCCACAAACCGCCAACTCCGCAATGGAATTAGCTGGTTACCTAATAAGCGGCCTTGTCCGCAACAAGGTAGACGATAAAAAGGTTGTGCCATCTCACGACCACAAGAAAGGAGGAAATGCGCGCTTCAAGGGCAAAAGTGTTGACCAACGCAAGTTTGGATTTAATTCCAACTTTTCACAATGCAAGACTTGAAAAAAATACCACAAGGGTCGCTGCCACTTTGCTCCATCTTCGACCACAACTGTCTGCGACTCGTGTCACAGACCCGGCCACGCGACGATTGATTGTTGGAAAAAGACAATGACATGTTACAACTGCAAAGAAATGGGTCACCTCAGTTTCGAGTGTCCCAAGAACAAGCCCGTTGCTGGTGGTGCGGGTGGAAGTGGCCAAGCAAACAAAAACAATGCAATAGTCTTTTTCCTCGACACCAAAAAGGCGGCCGACATGCCGGAAACCATTACCGGTACGTTCTTAGTTAAAAACACATATGCTAGAGTTTTGTCGATTCAGGTGCCAACTTAAGTTTTATAGATTATAGCTTTTGTAGTCTATTAGACGAACCGTAAACAAAACTAAATAAAACTCTAAGCGTCGATACCGCTAGTGGCGAAATCATTAAAATCTCCGAAGCCCTAGAAAATGGAAAAATCTTATTAGCCGGCTATGTTCAGCCTATTCAATTACTACCAATGACTCTTACTGGTTTTGACATTGTGCTTGGAATGGATTGGTTATCCAACAATCATGCCCGTATCATTTGCGATAGAAAAAGCGTTGAACTTCCCCCCCTGATAAACGAACGATTCAAATTGAAGGGGACAAAGACGTTGGCCAAGATAGCATAATTTCCATAATTAGGGCTAACAAATGTTTAACTCAAGGATGCTTAGCATTCATGGCCTACGTCACCAAAGAATCCAAACCAAAAGAAATAAAATACGTACCTATCGTTTCCGATTTCTCTGACGGTTTTTCCCGACGAACTGCCCGTATTCCTCCTGATGGAGAAGTTGAATTTAGGATCGATCTTATGCCTGGAACCGCACCAATCGCCAAAGCCCCGTGTCGTCTAGCTCCAACCGAAATAAAAGAATTAAAGAAACAACTTGACGAATTACTCGAGAAATGTTTTATCCACTCAAGTTCATCGTCGTGGGGAGCGCCAATTCTATTTGTCAAAAAGAATGATGGATCAATGCGCATGTGTATCGACTATAGAGCCTTAAACAAAGTCACTATCAAGGATCGATATCCACTCCCTGGAATCGACGATCTGTTCGACCAACTTCAAGGCGCGAGCTATTTCTCTAAAATCGATCTGCATTCTAGCTATCACCAACTCAAAGTTCAATCCAAAGATATCCCGAAAACTGCTTTCCGAACAAGTTATGGGCATTATGAGTTCACGTTTATGCCGTTTGGTCTCACTAATGCCCCAGCCGCGTTTATGGAGATGATGAATCAAAACTATAAACCTTACTTAGATAAATTTGTTATCGTATTCATCGATGACATACTTATTTATTCTAAGTCTAAAGTAGACCATGAAAATCACCTCCAAACCTTACTTGAATTACTTAGAACCAAGAAGTTGTACACCAAGTTCTCGAAGTGCGAATTTTTGCTTCACGAAGTGCAATTTCTTGGACACATCATCAACGTGAATGGTATTCAAGTGGACCCCGCTAAGATTGAATCTATCTCTAAGTGGGAGATTCCAAAGTCGCCAACCGAAATCCGAAGTTTCTTAGGATTGACCGGCTATTATCGTAGGTTCATTGAAAACTTCTCTCGTATTGTCGTTCCCCTAACCTCGTTAACTCGTAAGAACATCAAGTATGAATGGAGAACCAAACAACAAGAGGTGTTCGATATACTTAAGCAAAGACTCACCCAAGAACCTATGCTGGCCTTGCCAGAAGGTACTGAAGACTTTGTTGTGTTTAGTGATGCGTCTCATTCCGGTTTAGGATGCGTACTAATGCAACGAAAGAAAGTAATCGCTTACGCCTCTCGTCAACTCAAGGTACACGAAAAGAACTACACAACTCACGATCTATAGTTAGGCGACATAATCTTTTCATTAAAGATATGGAGGCACTATCTCTATAGAGTCAAATATGTCGTGTATACCGATCACATAAGTTTAAAACACATATTCGAGCAAAAAGAACTTAATATGCGTCAACGACGCTGGATGGAAAATTTGAACGACTACGACTATGAGATCGTCTATCACGAAGGTAAAGCCAACGTTGTTGTTGATGCCTTAAGTCATAAGGAGCATGAAAATCCAAGAAGAGTGCGAGCGCTATGACTAGAACTCCATGTTGATCTTATCGAACAAATCAAATCTGCCCAACTCCAAGCTATCAATGAAAACAAGATCTCTGATGAAAAACATAACGGCACCATTGACTCGCTAGTCAAGGGTGACGATGGTATACTTAGACTTGGAAATAGGACTTGGGTACCGATTGTTGGAGACTTGCATGAAAAGATCCTGAGCGAAAACTCACAAGTCCAAGTAAATTATGCACCCCGGTAGTGACCAAATGTATCAAAATCTTAAGCCAAACTACTGGTGGAATGGAATGAAAAAGGACATCGCTTCGCATGTTGCGAAATGTCTAACTGTTAGAAAGTTAAGGCTGAACATCAAAAGCCATCGAGATTGCTTCAGCAACCTGAACTCCCTGTCTGAAAATGGGAACTGATAACAATGGACTTCATCACAAAACTCCCAAAAAAAACTCGTCAACATAATGCCATTTGGGTTATCGTTGATAGATTAACAAAGTCCGCTCACTTCATACCAATCAATGAATCTTACTCGATGGACAAGTTAGCGTGAATCTATGTAAACAACATCGTTGCTTTGCATGGAGAACCTCTGTCTATCATATCTGACTGAAACAGTTGCTTTACGTCTCATTTCTGGAAGAGTTTCCAACAAGCGTTAGGCAAAAAGTTAAACCTTAGCACCGCCTATCATCCCCAAACTGATGGGCAAAGCGAAAGGACAATACAAACGCTTGAAGATATGCTCTGCGCTTTGTGTGATTGACTTAGGCAGAAATTGTGATGACCATCTTCCCCTAATGGAATTTTCGTACAATAATAGCTATCACACGAGTATTCAAGCGCATCGTTCGAAGCGTTATACGGCCGAAAATGTAGAACGCTCGTGTGATGGTCTGAAACTGGAGATAATCAATTATCTGGACCTGAGATAGTCCAAGAAACCACCGAAAAAGTCTTACATATCCGTGAACGACTTAAAACGGCGCGTGACCGCCAAAAGAGTTACGTTGATGTCCATCATAAGCCGTTGGAATTCCACATAGGTGATAAGGTTCTATTGAAAGTCTTGCCATGGAAATGCGTTGTTCGCTTCGGTACTGTTGCATATCGTTTGCGACTACCCGAAGAAATGCAAGGCATACACGATGTATTCCACGTTTCTAATCTGCGCAAATGTCTAACTGGTGAATCTTTGTCTGTGTCATTAAAAGATATCGAAATAAATGAAAACTTAAAATTCGTGGAACGGCTAATTCAAATCGAAGATTCGAAAACAAAGATGTTAAAAAGACGAACCTTGAAAATTGTGAAAGTAAAATGGGACTCGCGAAGAAGCTCTGAATATACTAGGGAACTTGAATCCGAAATGAAGAAAAAGTACCCCCACCTGTTCTAAGAGAGAATCTCGTAGACGAGATTTATTCCAAGGTGGGGAGGATGTAACATTATGAAAATACGGGTTAAAAATGTCAAGTTTCAAATATAAAGGACCAAAAAGAAAATTTCTGAAATATGGACCGATCGCGATACGCGACGGTCTTGGATTCAAGCCTCTCACGTATCGCGATGGGGTTCTCTGTCAGCAAGACATGTGGCCTGCCACGTGTCCACACGTGGCACAACGTCCGCCACATGTCACCACGTGGCATCACGTCTGCCACGTGTCGCCACGTGGCCAGCCTATGAGGCTGGTCATCACTCTACGTCGCGATACGCGACGGGTGACTAAGGGGACCATCGCGTATCGCGATGGGTCCTGGATTTTGCCTATAAATAGTGGCCTCCGGCCCTCTCACTCCTCACAACAAAATTTGCATACTCTTTCTCTCTCTAACATCTGTTTACCTCGAAAATCTTGCCACCGAACCCACCTTATAATCCATGCCAAAATCGAAGTTATCTCGAAGTACGTACCACCTACCGGCGACATTATAATTAAAGATCAAGTCATCCAAGACGTCCCGATGACCCGCCTCAATAAGCGTGTCGACGTGTGGTGAAGTATTGGTATGTATCGTTTTGCGTGCCAAGGAAAGGATTAAAAGAGTAAAAGTGACGAAGTGCTGCCAAAATGATTAGGGTTGATATAAGCCATCTAAGGTAGGCATAATGCCCAAATAAAATAATAATAAAATAATGAAAGGCTTAAAACCCTAAGTCGATAATATACTCGATACCTGGATAAATAACAAAAGAAAACATAACAAGGAATATAAAAGAAACAAATGTGAATGTGATATAATTTTTTGTTATAAAAGTTATCTAAGTTATTATTATTATTCTTAAATAATAAGTAAAAGAAAAGTATACATTTCTTAAAGAATAATAAGAAACGTAGTGTTTTAAAGAAAAGTAAATAAGTTAAATTAAAGAGTTTTAACTTATAAAAGAAAAGATACTTTTAAACTAAAGGTTTAAAGTAAAGAAAAGATGTTTTGAACTAAAGGTTCATAAAGAAAATATAATCGAGGTAAAGATTATAAAAAGAGACTAGAGGTCTTAAGCCGGATTATTGGTGTGTATCGTTTTGCGTGCCAAAGAAAGGGTTGATCAACGAAAGGATTCAAAGACTAAAAGCGTTGAAGTGTTGCCAAAGTGATTAGGGTTGATATAAGCCATCAAAGGTAGGCATAATGCCCGAATAAAATAATAATAAAATAATAAAAGGTTTAAAACCTTAAGTCGAGGATATACTCGATACGTCGATAAATAACAAAAGAAAACATAACAAGGAATAAAAAAGAAAGAAATGTGAATGTGATATAATTCTTTGTTATAAAAGTTATCTAAGTTATTATTATTATTCGTAAATAATAAGTAAAAGAAAAGTATACGTTTCTTAAAGAAGAAGAAACGTAGTGTTTTAAAGAAAAGTAAATATGTTAAATTAAAGAGTTTTAACATATAAAAGAAAAGAAAGAAAAGATACTTTTAAACTAAAGGTTTAAAGTAAATAAAAGAAAAGATTTTTTAAGCTAAAGGTTCATAAAGAAAATATAATCGAGTTAAAGATTATAAAAGAGACTAGAGGTCTTAAGCCGGATTAAATATCCGACTAATAAAAAATTATACTCGTACTATAGGTGCGAGATAGCAAAGAAGGGGAAAGACCCGACCAGTCAGTGTATTGAAGCTGATCAATTCAAAGAATAGGTGAATATGCCCAACTTATTAAACTTATTTAATCGAGTCAAAATAAATGAAATGAATTACATGGGACTACGTGTCTCTAAAACGTTATAAACAAAAGTAATCGCTAGCCCTCAGGCTGTCGTGTACGTTTGTTTGGATCCTTACATATGTGGTAAAAAGTTATTGGGCACACCGCGCCACACCTATTCATGACCTCCGCCACGATGGGCCGGACCTAAGTTACGTCCGAGTGAGACTGACCATGTGTATACGTATGGTACCTAAGTAATGTTGAACGCTGCGGTGTTTGCTGGGGTGTCTTATGTGTGACTTAAGTTTATAATTGTGTTTTATTTTAAAGCTTTATTATTCCTAAGCCATGACGGGTCGGACCTAAGTTATGTCATGAGGGGTAATCAAGTGAAAGAAAATATTTTTTGCGTCAGCTTATTCCTAGCATGTGTTGCTGATGTATTTTCTAAACATCTTGCAAGTAATCAAGATTAGGAGCTTGGAAGCTCGAAGTGCTTTGTAATCCGATGGCTCAAATCTTTTGTTAATAACTATATTAAAAATATAATGGTGGTTTAATATGAACAATTAATCTTTTGTATAAAGAAGTAATACATTAAACGGGTATTTTATAATCCCGTCTTTTGTAATATTTTAATCCACGTAAATATAACTTCCGCTTTAAAACCCGCTACTCTGATTTATTTACAAATGTGGTACCAACATAAGCGTCACACGCCTAGGCCGTAGTTTGGGGTGTGATAACCACCACCACCCATTATCCGCCACCACCCACCACCAGTGTCCATCACCACCCACCGCCTACCACCACCACCGTTCACAACCTACCACAATCGTCTACCACCAATCGTAAACCACCACAACCCACTACCACAGTTCGTACACCATCACCAATTATTTTAGCAGTCTATAAATGTTGAATAAACGAACAGTCTTCTACTTGCAGAATACAGAGGTTTGGTCTACATCTTCTTCAACATATGTCTGCAGATGTGGTCCGCAGACTACATACATGTTACCAAGATATGAAGTCAATGTCACACCCCAACCTAAGGCGGAAATGCCAGGGCGCAAGCTGATTGCTCACAGCTCTCAAGGTATGCAATAATTTAAATGTGACAATATCTATTAAATTAAATTAAATATTCAAATAATTTCAAATAACAAAGTACAACTCATTAAACAAACAATAAATACAAATCTACGTCTTGATTAATTCTTCTAACGTTAATAACTCTAAATTCTTCTCCAATCCTGATATCAATACAAACGATAACATGCATACGCATATAAAATAAAATAGTTTTGTCAACACAATGTTGAGTGAGTAAAACACCAATTAATTTAAGATACAATATAATATATAAAAGCAAAATTGTTCCTGTGAGATAAACAATTAAGCCAATGAGTGTAACATCCCCAAAAAAAAAATTGGTTCAAATTTGACAACTTAGTAAAGTTGAAGGATCAAATTATTCTCTAATAAGTAATGAGAAAATTCAAATAAAGAAAATAAAACCATTCTATAAGGAAATAAAAATATTCCATGAATAAAGTTATCTTATGTTAAGGAAATTCCATCCCACATTGAAAGATGTAAGAAAGTGGAAGCATTCCACATGGGTATAAATAAGGAAATTAAAACCTATCCCACATGGAAAGTGGTAAAGAAATGGGAGCTCTTTATAAGGAAGAGATTTTCCATAATAATATTCTTATATGCCTAAAATGCACCCAGTGGTCCTAGCAGAGGGTGCGAAGCACCCGACGCGCACGCGCACGGGCAAGGGCTTGGGCGTTGGGCGATGGGCGCAATGTGGCGCTTTGATGGTGCACTTTGCACTTCGCGAGCCGCTTAAGAGCCGCCTTAGTATTTTTGGACAATGAGAATCGGACTAGAAATGACAAGCTATCAAAGACAGGGGACTAAAAGTGAAAAATAATATTCAAGGACCCATCGCGCTACGCGACGAGTCCAAGAAGACGGCCATCGCGTACCGCGGTGGACCGTGATGACTCAGGGACACGTGTCACACTCAGGTGACACGTGGCAGCATGGCAGGACACGCGGCATTCATATATAACGGGCGGCGTCGCGGTACGCGACGGCCACATGGAAGAACTCCATCGCGTACCGCGATGGAGTGCGAGATCAGCTATAAAAGGGGAGGCCACGAGCTCATTCCCCACACACCAAACACAGCCTCTCTCTAGAAATCCACTCTCTCTCTAGATCGGTTTGCGTGCCAAGCATCGTTTTGCGTGCCAACCTCGAAGTTCGTGCTAAGCCCCGAAGTTCTGACAATCTAAGCACCAGTACGCGACATAGAGTTGAAGTACTGATCGTACGAAGTTAGGTATCTAACTTCGAATACCCGTGTAAGGTAAGGGTTCTGACCTAAGTCATTATGGTATTATTATATGGCTTGGACCATAGTCTGGGGTATAGCCCAAACCTTGATCATAATTATGTCTACATAAGCTTTAAACATACAAAGGATTATAATAGTGTTTCTTTAAAAACTAAGAAACATCAGTTTTACATTCATAAGGAAATATAGTTTCTTCACGACTAAGAAACATAGCATTCGTATACAAAGAATATAGCTAAAACATTGTTTCTTCATGTATAAGAAACATAAGATTTTACTTGCATAGCAGTCAATGAATGTTTCTTCTTGAAGAAGAAACAGATTATAGATGTTTCTTCATGAAGAAGAAACTCATCATATGATTTGGTTAATAAACAGAAAGACTACAGGTCTAAATATTTTATTCAAACAAATGATCAATCAAGGTTTAAAGCTATTTAAACCAGACTAAAGGTCTATAGCCGGATCAAGAGACGACCCGGATATTTATATACCTATTTTATTATAGGTCAATCAATCAATCAGTCAGTCAATCAGTCATTCATTCACAGTCAAGGTTTCAAACAAAATCACCATATCATTCATAACAGAAAATCACAGGTGAATACGTTCAAACCTTTTGTAACGTGAATACGTTAACCTTTTCAATCAGTCAAAACATATTTATACTCAATGAGACGAACTGGTGTTTGTCTTAACGAGTCAATCAGTGTTTATATGAGATAATGAAATCTCTAAAACGTTATAATACAAAATAGAGAATAATATCAACTCAGACCGAATACGCATGTGTCTGGATCCAAACATAACTGTTAAAGCTCAATCAATCAATCAAAGGCAATGAAGCTGCGAGCTTAAACGGTCATGACCAGTTCTCAGTTTAGAGCCGTTTGGCTCGGGGAATACCGTTGTGTGTGTAGGGCAGTGGTACATATACCGGAAGTAGAAATGCTTCCGCTGAGATTGTCAAGAAAACTACATTTGTATTATAATGTCATTCAAAATGTTTTATTGAGTCATACGTGTTCACCAGCATATAGCTGACGTATATTTCCCCACGTTTCAGGGAATACAGATTAGTACAGGTAGCAAGACATTCATGGAGTTAGATGCTCGCAAGGTAATGATGGCTCAGCTTTTAATTATTAAAATATTACAAACGGTATTTCAACAAGCTTTATAAATCAAACACCGGATATTTATTATCCGAGAAGTTTTCAAATAAATTAATATTCTATTCAACCAAAGTCTTCAGCTAAAATAACACGCAACTCTAATGTATTTACAAAACAGGTACCAACTATTGGTCATACGCCTAGGCCCTAAGCCGGGGTGTGACAATGAGCAAATAAGGGGTGTCGGTAAAACCGTTGCCTTGCGAAGTGGGCATTGGCTACTACGACGGTCGTATGATAATACTATTACTGCGATTATGATGGACCTCTCCGAATGCGTAAAATTAAACAAATAAACATATTGCAAGTTAGGTAAATAACTTATATGCACACAAGGTGTTTGCTAATGCGGATATTAAATAATATGTAGATATAATACGATACTCATATGTCCCCAAAACGCTTAAAATAAGTAAAAAGGAAGTGAATACTCACCTTATCAAATAAGCAAAGCGGGAATGTTTAGATAATTAAAGGATAGATTACCCTCTTCGGGAAATATTGACGAGAAATCCTAAGTAACAATAATTGTGGAAATAAATATGAATTTAAAAATGAATCTAAAACTAGATAAAAATTCGGGAATTTGATGATCGAGTGTGTTTTTGTGAAAGTTTCTATTACTAATTTATTATTAATTTTATTATTTTGGATCATTACTTTTATTTATCAAGTTTATAATGAATAGTATATTTTTAATTATATAAACTTATATTTATAAAATAATTAAATAAATAAATATTTATAGTTTTTGGATAGATTATATAAAGTGATTTGTTTTAAATATTTATTTTAACTAAAAATACATTTAATCTATTTATATAAATTTATATTTTTTAAATCATTATTAAATCTAACATATATATATATATATATATATATATATATATAGGGGAAGGATATTTTGAGAACTTGATGAGTTGTTAGAACTTTAAGAACTCAATATGGACCACACATTTAATTAAATGTGTATTGAATATGTGTCTAAGAATAAATGTGATTAAAAAGTGAATCAGGAGATATAATAAATATTTTTGATAATTACACAAGTTTTAATGTTAGCTACACATGTATAATAAGTCGATTTGGTGTGTAAAAAAATACTGTAATTTTTTTACGTTACTTACACTTATGTATTACATATGTGTAAAAAAGATTTCAAAAAATTTTTTGTTACGTTGAGTAAAACTCAAAGTGGTTCTCAAAAGAAATCAATATATATATATATATATATATATATATATATATATATATATATATATATATATACATATATAGGTATTCATATCATTATAAATACATAATAGTTTTATGAAAAGACCGAAAACGACAACTAAACGATGTCGGTTTAGTAAATAAATGTGTATTTACGCAATTGGTGCATTGATCTTTGCAGCGTTAATGCTTTTTGCTGGTTGGTTTCATTATCATAAAGCTGCTCCAAAACTGGCTTGGTTTCAAGAAGTGGAATCTATGTTGAATCACCATTTAGCGGGGCTACTTGGACTTGGGTCTCTCTCTTGGGCGGGGCATCAAGTATATGTATCTTTACCTATTAACCAATTTCTAAACGTTGGAGTAGATCCTAAAGAAATACCACTTCCTCAAGATTTACCTTTTTATATCAACAATACTAATTAAAATCTTTAAAAATCGTTAATAACTATTATATACATACATATATATATATATATATATATATATATATATATATATATATAGGATCAGGATCATGAGAGAACTTTTTTGAAATTGAGAACTATGACAACCATTTTGAACCACAAAAAACCCAAAAATAAAAAAAATCATAAAATAAAAAAAACACAAAAATCAAAAAAGTAAAAAAAAAACCAAAATTCTTATTTTATCATCCCGGTTTCATAAAAAAAACTCGGTATAACTAAATTATATACACATATGTATAAAATATGCATATATGTACATTTACTTGTTTTTTTTGTACACATGTGTATAATTTAAGATAAATGATACTGTACATATGTGTATATTACGTAACTAAAGATTATATAAAATTATACATATGTGTATAATACGACGTTTTTTTTTAATGAAACCGGAATGAAATATAAGAATTTTGGTTTTTTTACTTTTTTATAATTTTTATTATTTTTTGTTTTATGATTTTTTTAAATATTTTTTAAAGGTATTTTTAGTGGTCCAAAATGGTTCTCAAAGTTCTCAATTTGCAAAGGGTTCTCTTAGGATCCTTATATATATATATAGGGGAGGGTTATACTAAAAAGAAGTAGTTTTCTAGAAAGACTAGGAATAAATCATAGCCCTTGGATAATATCAATCAATGGTTGAGATTTAAAATTACTAAAAATCGTCATAGTTTCTTAGAATTACTCTTTCACCACTATAACCGACATAGTTTCTTAGAATTGTTCTT
Source organism: Bidens hawaiensis (assembly GCF_021521415.1). NCBI lineage: Eukaryota > Viridiplantae > Streptophyta > Magnoliopsida > Asterales > Asteraceae > Bidens > Bidens hawaiensis. The sequence goes on along the minus strand of NW_027505527.1, from coordinate 23,861 downwards.
TCACCATATGTTGTAATGCCACTTGTCAAAAATCTATTGGTTCTTAGCATTCTTAGAAAATTCTTTCTTTTTATTTGAACCATATTCTATATATATATATATATATGGTAAGGATCCTAAGAGAACCCTTTCTAAATTAAGAACTTTGAGAACCATTTTGGACCACTAAAAACACCTTAAAAAATATATTTAAAAAAATCATAAAACAAAAAATAATAAAAATTTTAAATAAGTAAAAAAATCAAAATTCTTATATTTCATTCCGGTTTCATTAAAAAAAATAAAAAAAATACAAAAAAATAAAAAAAAAAACGTCGTATTATACACATATGTATAATTTTATATAATTTTAGTTACGTAATATACACATATGTACAGTATCATTTATCTTAAATTATACACATGTGTACAAAAAAAACATATAAATATACATATATGTATATATTATACATATGTGTATATAATTTAGCTAAACCGAGTTATATATATATATATATATATATATATATATATATGAAACCGGGATGATAAAATAAAAATTTTGGTTTTTATACTTTTTTGTTTTTTATGTTTTTTTTTATTTTATGATTTTTTTTATTTTTGGGTTTTTTGTGGTCCAAAATGGTTCTCATAGTTCTCAATTTCAAAAAGGTTCTCTCATGATCCTGATCCTATATATATATATATATATGGCTTTAACCAAGATTCGAAAAAGTAACTAGATAAAATGTCGGTTTTAATATAATACGGATTATCTATTATATTTATATTAGTTATAATATATTTAATGATTTTATATGATTAGTTAAACAATAATTAAAAATGTTTCCAAAAGAGTATGGGGATAGAGGGGTTCGTACTCGCGCCCCCCCAACGGTCATACCCTTAACACAACCACCCTAGCCAACTGGGCTAAGGTTCTAGATGGTTATAACTTGAAACAGATATATTTTAAAAACACAGATGCGAACCCAGAATAATATAAGAACCCTAGATAATCAAATCGTTATCTGTTATGAGTTTGATTAATTAAGGTTAGGTTTTTTAATTAGTGATTAAGGACGAACTCAATACATGTTTAAATTACCTCAGGTGATGATCAGACAATGGTTAATTTTGTTAGAACATGGTCGGCCAAGAGCAGATTAAGAACGGGATACAACAGGTAATAATAATCCAATTCGTTATGGGGTTTTGACGGAGATGTGGCTGGGAAGATGGGTATTCATTTAATTGAAAAGTTACAATACGTAAATGGTATATCGATCATATGACGAAGACGGGGTAATATAATATGTCACTACATATCACATAGATCATAGTTTCCTAATTACGAGCTTCTGTGAGTACGTTTAGGCTTAAGGAAATATTTTCACAAATCAATTCGAAGATTAGGACGACAATTGTGGCATAAGAAATCCAATGGGTACGGGTTTACGGGTTTGGTATGTGGATTACGGTTTTGGGAGATGGGTAAACAGGTTAAAAGATATAATAAATTACATATTTTCATTTAGGTCCTTGAACTCTGTATATGGGTACAAAAATGGTTTAGAGTATAGTTTAGGGTAAAAATGTATATCTTTCAAAGTTAATTTATATATAATAATCAATTAAAAATAAAATAATAATTACTCGACAAACGCAATATTTTATCGGTAAAATATCCTGAACATCGAAACGGGTCGGGTAACGGATAAAAATATTAATTTGAAAACCCGATTTGTTACAGTCAACTAAACCATAAGTACCATTTTTGTAATTAACTTTACGTAAATGAATCTCGTCAAGATGTCAATTGACTAAAATAACCATATGTGAAGAAGATAAGAGTTCGGAGGCTACATAAATGGACAACATTTATTTGACAATAACAGTTAAATTTACATCATAGAAAAAATAATATCCTCTCTTTAAAGCATGGGTGACTCTGTCGATGAGCAATCAAATGTCTCTCATCGACGACTAATTGAAAATTCGGTTGACAAAAATTCGCCTAATTCAATCCTCCAATCTTCCTATAGGCCAAGAGCTCCTCGTTTGTGTTGGTACATGATGTCAGTATTTCAGTGTCAAGTGTCTGTAATCGAGTTTGTTAGATTTGTGTTTGTGTGTGTAAGCGAAGTTAGCTCACAAGTCCGCTGATACAGGCGAACTTGTGAACTAAGCGAAGTTAGGGACAACTTCGCCTGAACATGCCAGGCGAAGTTGTCGTGATATATATGTCCTAGGTTACGGCTTAGAGTTTAACAATAAAATCAGTGTATTCAGTTTACGTGTAACGAGTCCAGTATTAGTGATAGATATCACGTGTTTTCCGGTTGCAATATAACGTGTTTGTGTTTATTGTAACGTGTGTTTAATCGTATTGTCTTCTACGCTCGTAACGTCTTACGTAGGGATTCCGCACCTACGTAGAAAGAGATATCTCGTGTAGATCCGGCTGGGAACCTACAGTTTGCGTTGGTCAAATGAACTTCATCAGATCTTTGAAAACGCCGTTGGAAGCCTTGGTGGTGTAGAACGTATGTAAATGTGTCTCTCTTTTAAACATTTCCATTTGGGTTTAATAATTTAATATTAACAATTACACAAATTGAACAATCAAGCTATACCCTCTTATTATAGCACTTACATTCAAGTATCTATCTTCCTCTCTATATTTTAGAGATTTGTCATGTTTTTCATTTCTATTCGAATCTTCTTCTACACATTTTAAAGATTTTAAAATAGTGATTCTCTAAATGTATAGATTCACTATTCACCATCTCTATAATTTAATTTTTATATAAAGAGATGTTGATAGCGAATTGAATATGTGAAGTTAAAGAAAAATTAAAGTAAAATTAAAAATAATATTGATTTTCTAGAGATAAAGGTAGAGATTCTAATGTAAATCCTCTTGTTAATTGATATGGTTATTTTTTTATTTTTTTTAAGGTACAACTCCAAAAATGGTATTGCAATTAATGAATGTTAATGGAGTGACATGGAGTGACAATATCTCACATCAAGAGCCATCTCCAGGTTAATTACTTTTTCATTATTTAAATCTCTCTCTCTCTCTCTCTCTCTCTCTCTCTCTCTCTCTCTCTCTCTCTCTCTCTCTCTCTCTCTCAATTCGGTGCAAAATACTAAACTATATATATAACCGAAAAGAAAAGAGACTAAAAAGAGAACATTAAATTTTTTGAATCAATCATTTATTTTTTTTTAAATTTTGTGACTGTTATATTATGTAGAGAACACAAAAAAGGGAACTAGAGAACTCTTTATTTTACATGCAAAAAAAGAATACTAAAACAATTCATTTTTAACGTGAAAAACACAATTTTACATAATTTTTTTAGAGTTTTTGTTACATATAAACACATGTAGAAGTCGTTTAAAAAAAGTTATTTTCAGTTAAAAAAGGTAAAAAAAAATGTACAAAACTATTTTTTATTGGAATGTGTTCTATATGTATTTATAAGCAAAATTTATGCTAATACTATTTTTACATGTGAATGAGTTTTATATTATTTTCTTTACATGTAAAATGAAGAATTTTCTGATTCCACATTCTTTTTGAGTTCTCTCTTGAACTTTCCTAAATATATATATATATATATGTGTGTGTGTGAGAGAGAGAGAGAGAGAGAGAGAGAGAGAGAGAGAGAGATATCTAAAAAGGAGTTTTTTTCAAAACAAAATTAACACATATTGTCTTTACTTTTGAGCCATATTATTTTAAAAAAAATTCATATGGTGTCTAATTTATTTTTTTCACATGATGTAATATTACAACAACATGGCTATAATTTTAAGGCTATATATCTTAACATTTAAATTTATTAATTTGCGTTTATACTTTTTAAGAAAAAAATCATTTTTAACAAAAGTTAAACAAAACTTTTTAGTTGATAATATTACCTTATAATCTAATATGAATATGGAGGAAAGTTAACGTATAAAGTGGTATTGGCCGATAATAATCTCTATTCGTTTTATCGCTATTGGCGTTCCCAAATTTAATAAAGTTGGCCTCCAATGGACCTCAATTATAAAAGAAATTACGACGTTATACTTTATTTCGAATTTCAAACTAATGTTTTAGGTCTTTTAATTAAAAGAGGAATACAGATTGATTGATGTAATACTTAGTTTAAAACGGTGCTCCAAAACGATGAAATAATGTTTTAGTTCGAGTGTTTGAACTTACAAATTACAATTAACATCATTGTTTGGAGCTAAGTTTTATATTAATCGATTTGTATCCTCCTTCCGATCAAAGCCTTAAAACATTAGTTTGAAATTCGGAAAAAAGTATAATGACGTTAAGTCTTTTTTAACGGGGGGCATTGGGGCCAACTTTTTTAAGTTTGGGACCACCAATGGCAATAAAATGAATATTATCGGTCAATACATTTCAATAGGGTTTATTAAAATCCAATAAACCTAAATTTAAAAAGTGTACTAAATATGTGAATTAAATAGTTTAATTATAAATATAAGTAGTGTAATTATATAAAGTAGTTGTTTTGTATGTGGTGTAATTACACTACTTTTATATATAATTACACTATTTGATTCGCACGTTAATTTAATTTGTATATGATCCAAATCATATAATAATATAATTTAACTGACAAGTCGAAATAGCATTACTTAAATGCTCGTGTTTAATCTTCAGTATTCAAGATAAAGACAAACGGGTAGTAAGGGAAAATGTCATAAAATAGTATCAAGTTTCAAAAGTATTTCAAAGGTCACTCATGTAATTTTCCCCAAATAGGGTCACTAAATCTTCAAATCGAGTCTTGCCGATTTTTTTGTGCGTCAAAAGAAATACATGGAGAAAAAGATGTGGGAGTCGAAATTTGCAATATATGTAGTTAAATTAAAAAAATGTTAACTATATTACAATTTAAAAATAAAAAAAATCAAATCCATGTCACCCTTTAACGTCAACATATAAAAAAGATAAAAAATTTTCTATGAAACAAAAAAGAAAGGGTTAAAAAAACATGTTAAAACCATTGATTTAATAAAATATGAAATTTGAGTGACTTAATTGGAACACTTTTGAAACTTAAGTGACCCGGTTGAAACACTTTTTAAACTTAATTACTATTTCCTCGTAGTTATAATTGATTTTCACAATACACAAAATACCTTAGATCTTACATATATATAATGAAACTTCATATATTTTCTTAAGCCATTAGATTGCTTTATTTTGTAAACGCAGACTTCTTATGTATTTGACCCGAATTCACGGGTATGGGTTTCACAAAACTTAGATAACCCCTTAAAAGGGTTATAACATCTTATTAGATTAAAAATTAATCTCATCAAATATTTGATATAAAAATCTTATAAAATAGGGATATACTAAAAAATAACATCCGATTTTTTTTTAAAAAAAAGATATTATTTATAATTAAGAAATAATTTTATAGTAAAAAAAATAAACGGGTCATAGGTATCACCAAACCCAGATAAATTTAAAATTAGGTTATAACATCTCAATTATTTGAAAAACTCTTTCATTATCAAACCTTAATAATATTATTAACTTATTTTCAATAAATAAAATTAAAATCTAAAAAATATAAATATTATAAACGAATAATATAAAACAATCAATGTAATACGGGGAATAAAAGTTAGTATAATAATAAATAAATAAATAAATAACATTATTATGTTTCAAAATCTGTGTAACATCCCCAAAATTTCGATCCAAATTTGACAACTAAGTAAAGCTGGAGGATCAGTGTTGGGAAAATTCAAATAAAGAAAATAAAATCATTCCATAAGGAAATTAAAATATTTCATCTTATGTTAAGGATATGGAATAAGGAAATTTCATCCCACATTGAAAGATGTAAGAAAGTGGAAGCATTCCACATGGGTATAAATAAGGAAATTAAAACTCACCCCACATGGAAAGTGGTAAAGAAATTGAAGCTCTTTATAAGGAAGAGATTCTCCATAAAAATATTCTTATATGCCTAGCATGCACCCAGTGGTCCTAGCGGAGGGTGCGAAGCACCCGACGTGCACGCGCACGCGCTCGGGAGAAGGGCGTTGGGCGATGGGCGCAATGTGGCGCTTTGATGGCGCACTTTGCACTTCGCTCGCATCGCCGCGAGCCGCTTGAGAGCCGCCTTAGTATTTTTGGACAACGAGAATCAGACTAGAAATGACAAGCTATCAAAGACAGGGACCAAAAGTGAAAATTCTGAAACTTTGTTCCCATCGCGATACGCGACGGGGTAACAATCAACCCATCGCGTAGCGCGATGGGCTTAGTGAGTCACCGGACACGTGTTGAACACCGTGTCGACACGTGGCACAATATGACAGGCCACGTGTCATCACCGCATAAGGCGGTGTAAAATGGCGGCGTCGCGATACGCGACGGGCCACAAGGGACCTATCGCGTATCGCAATAGGATCCAAAATCAGCTATAAAAGGGGAGGCCACGAGCTCATTTCCCACACATCTCTAGATCATTTCTCTAGATTCACTCTCTCACTACCTCGGTTTCCGTGCCCCGACCCGACAATCGTCACCTCGTAATCCATGCCATACACCAACGAAACCTCGAAGTACTTGCACGTCACGACGGCCACCATATGTTTTCTCTTTTTGCGTGCCAACCTAGAAGTTCGTGCTAAGCCCCGAAGTTCTGACAATCTAAGCACCAGTACGCAACATAGAGTAGAAGTGTTGCTCGTACGAACTTTGGTATCTAACTTCGAATACCCGTGTAAGGTAAGGACTCTGACCTAAGTCATTATGGTATTATTATTATTATATGGCTTAGACCATAGTCATGGGTATAGCCCAAACCTTGATCATAAATATGTTTACATAAGCTTTAACATACAAAGGATTATAATAGTGTTTCTTTACAATTAAGAAACATCAATTTTACATTCATAAGGAAATATAGTTTCTTCACGATTAAGAAACATAGCATTCATATACAAAGAATATAGTTAAAACATTGTTTCTTCATGTGTAAGAAACATAAGGTTTTACATGCATAGCAGTCAACGAATGTTTCTTCTTGAAGAAGAAACAGATTATAGATGTTTCTTCATGAAGAAGAAACTCATCATATGATTTGGTAAATAAACAGAAAGACTACGGGTCTAAATATTTTATTCAAACAAATGATCAATCAAGGTTTAAAGCTATTTAAACCAGACTAAAGGTCTATAGCTGGATCAAGAGACGATCCGGATATTTATATACCTATTTTATTATAGGTCAATCAATCAATCAATTAGTCAATCATTCACAATCAAGGTTTCAAACGCACACCGACGGTACAGGTGAATACGTTCAAACCTTTTGTAATGTGAATACGTTCAAACCTTTTTAATCAGTCAAAATATATTTATACTCAATGAGACGAATGGGTGTTTGTCTTAACAAGTCAATCAATGTCTACATGAGATAATGAAATCTCTAAAACATTATAATACAAAGTAGAGAATAATATCAAGTCAGACCGAATACTCATGTGTCTGGATCCAAACATAACTGTTAAAGCTCAATCAATCAATCAAAGGCAATGAAGCCGCGGGCTTAAACGGTCACGACCAGTTCTCAGATCAGGGCCGTTTGGCTCGGGGAATACCGTTGTGTGTGTAGGGGATTGGTACATATACCGGAAGTAGAAATGCTTCCGCTGAGATTGTCAAGAAAACTACATTTGTATTATAATGTCATTCAAAATGTTTTATTGAGTCATACGTGTTCACCAGCATATAGTTGACGTATTTTTCCCCACATTTCAGGGAATACATATTAGTACAGGTAGCAAGACATTCATGGAGTTAGATGCTCGCAAGGTAATGATGGCTCAGTTTTTAATTATTAAATTATTACAAGCAGTATTTCAACAAGCTTTATAAATCAAACACTGGATATTTATTATCCGAGAAGTTTTCAAATAAATTAATATTCTATTCAACCAAAGTCTTCCGCTAAAATAACCCGCAACTCTGATATATTTACAAAACAGGTACCAACTATTGGTCATACGCCTAGGCCCTAAGCCGGGGTGTGACAATCTGCATCTATATTTTCTTAGTTATTGCACTGTTCAGTTTATATAAATATATTGATGATGGTTACAAATGCACTTTTATATCATATTATATTATACACTGGTTTATTTGGTAAGTATAATTCTTTTTAAAACGGCGATTTCTTGTATTTTAGTTACCGTACTTTTTAAATATGGAGAGTCCCGATACCCACTCTGGTCAGACTATATTGTCTTAACTGGGCTCACGCCAGAGTTTAGCTTGGGCGTTCCCCCGGAAAACCATACCGTCAACTGCCACTTAGCAGCCGTTGTGCCACCATAAGAGCAAAACTCTCTGGTGTAACACACGGTGAGACGAAAACCCGAGCGGGCTTAGGGTTCGAACTGACAACCTTTGCAAAAGACCTAGTTCAAATTCTTCATTGCTAATATATGTTTGAAAAATTACATGATTAATTATATTTTATATAAATTATACACATATAATTACATTAATAAACGACATATATCAATAATAATTTCGATGAATCAAGATATGTTCAAAATGATATTAATGGAGGAACTGGGTATAAGTTATAAAAGGTAGGTGAGGGTGTGAAGTAAAGAGTCAATATATTTGATTGGTAAAGTTATCACTTAATATTACTAACTAACATAGTAAAAAATTCCATATTTAGGCGTTTTGTGACATGTGACAGTGCAGTCAGTATTGAAGAGTTTTGTGAAAGGTGGTTTAGTGATACAAAATTCATAACTTTCATTGGGAGTGTGCGTGGTTCGGTGCGGTTTTTGACTAAAACATAACCAAAAACCAAACTTTTGGTTTTATGATTTTTTAAAACTATTCGGTTTCGGTTTTTTCGGTTTTTGATTTTTGGGTTCGGTTCGGTATTGGATGCGGTTTTTTCGGTCTTGCTAATCAAGCCAAACTTTTTGGGCAAAAAACCCAAGATATTGAAATTGAGTATGATATTTTTTTAAACTAATGATTAATAGAATATTGAACATTTAAACTTCAAATATTAAAAGCAAATAAAAGATACATTTAAAATCAAAATTCAAAATCAAAGTCTAGGACTGTTATTAACCATATCTAGAACCAAAAATATATTTTTTAGTAACCATATGTTAAAACTAAACCAATAGTCATCGGTAGATTTTGCTTTAATGGTTACGTACTTATGGTTAAGATATCATGATTATTTCAATTTTTTGTTATTTCGGTTCGGTTCAGTTCGGTTTAAGAAAAATACAAAACCGAACCAAAACCAATATTTCGGTTTTTGCTAAAGTTCATAACCGAACCGCCGTTCTAATACGGTTTGAATTTTCAGTTCAGGTTTCTTGTTTTTTCGATTTCGATTCGGGTTTCTTGGTTTTTCCGGTTTCGATTCGGTTTTTTTGATTTTGTGCACACCCGTAACTTTCATGTAATCATTACCTCTCTCTCTCTCTCTCTCTCTCTCTCTCACACACACACACACAAAGCGCCTCTCCTTCAAAATTATGTACATAACGTTGCACCTCAAAAAGTCACCCCCGGGGGTTCGGGGGGGGGGGGGGGGGCGTTGTGAACGCCTGACAACTTGGCCGACTACGGGAGGTTTAAAACACGCCAATTTCCTTAACTCATATTAAGCAGTTGTGATTATATATTAAAAATACCTTTTTAATGTAATTGAAAACCTTATTAAGCAGTTTAAACTTGTTGATTCATTTTTAGATGAATCCTTAGAAAGGAAGAAAAAAAATAGTTAGTTTATATCTCGTTTTATTCCACGAGAGATTTAACATACAAAAAAACGTTACCTGTCTTGGATTAGTGAGTTTAAATCCGTCACTACAATAACTACTCTAGCTATCATATCCTGTAGTCGTAAAATCCGTTTTAAGGTATCCGTGTGTGTTTATCAAATGAGTAATGACTTCAATCAAATTTGATTCATCTTACATGCATGTTGGGGTACTCATTTGAATCCTATTACTTTATGTTCTATTTGTATCTAAATTCATTCTAACCTTTTGTTATATAAACAATTAGGTTACATACCCGTGTGTAACACGGGTTGGAATAAATAAATATATTCAGACAACGACATTATAAGAAATACAAAGAATATATTAAAACTGTTTATGTAAATATGTATTATACGGTATACTAAATTATATATTAAATATGAAAAAATAAATATATTTGTCGGAAATTCATAAATATTCAAATATTTCTTTTGATTTTTGTTACAAATAAAATTCAACTTATTTAATATTTTAACCCATTTGAAGCAGTGTTTAGAAATTGGACTATATTAGTCGTCCAACCGGAAAATAAATAAAAAATAAAATAAAAAATGGTTGGTTGTTGGCAAACCAGCTTTCAAACCGCAAAAGGAACCGGAAAAAAAAAACAGCTGGGATAACATTAAATATTTTTAAAACAGAGTAGTTGTACACAATAGTTTATGCACCGCCTAATAATAATAATAATAATAATAATAATAATAACAATAATAATAAGTTTGATGCACTACCTTGTCTTTTATAAATATTGGTTTTCTTCTTGATTTCTCATTAGAGCAATATGGGATGGGACATAGTTTTATTTGGAATCTTGAAGTGCCAAGTTACACAAAGATGGTCCAATTAGATGTCAAGTGACATAACCATGTTTTTGTTTATATTATATTAAGGATGAGTTTTCATTGTTTTCTTTTTTTAGCAGCACCAAAATAAGCATTGTTCGTATTAAAGACTGTAAGAAAGATAACTATTTAGATGAAATTAAAACAAATGTGTTTAGTAAATTTAAATTTTTACTTTTATTTTTCATATTAAATTCAAGTTAAATTTAATAATAATAGAATACCATTTGAAATGTATGACAACGGACCTATAGATGCATCAACTGAAGCATTAAAACAAATATGTACAATCTTATTGTTAGTTGTCATATAAAATAAACACATATCTCATAATATTTAATTATAAGCACGAAAACGAATGATTCTTTGTTGTATAACTCCTTTTAGAGACTTCGCTCTCCGAATTTATAAGGTTGGCTTTTGATCTTTTAGACATCGCCTTATCATTTGACAAAATAAATACATTTATAAAAAGGAATCATATGAATAGTAGAAGAAATATAAAATAACATTAACGATTAATTTAAAGCGTAAACAACATGAAGAAAGTTAAAAATTGACCAACCACCTCCTACAATCCGGTTTAGTTTTACTGTCCATAATTATAAAATAGTAAACCAAACCGTTGACCATGATTTTACAAAATTTATAGTGGGGTACCAACTTTATGTTTATTGTATCGGTGACGAGCGGTAGTTTTTTATAAAACAACTTCATTTTAATATTCTAGTTTAATGCCTAATTAGTTTTTATCTTATATATTTATTTAGTTATAGAATAATATAATTGTTCCTGCATGTATTTTAGGGAAGCTATAAAAAAATTATCATCCGAAAGGTTACATGTAAATTTTATATGAAAATCACGTGTAATATGACGTTTGTAACCCAAGTATATAATATATGTATAACACTGTATAAACATAAACAACCGATTTACAGGTGAATTTCATTTCAAGATGATAAGTTTGGTTGGTTTAATGGTTTTAAAGGCAACCAAGAAGATACCAAGTTGATATACATGTAATTCACATATGCTTAAAAGTGCGAAGAATACAATATTAATATATGATGCGCAATATAATATACGTAATTGGATATAGGACTTGTTGTAATTAAGGTAAATTGATTGAAGAGGAGCAGAGCTATGAAAGGCTCCTCAGTTGTTTGTTAGAATGAACACTATCAAATAAAGGTGCTTAGTACTAAGGAATGGAGACCAAAGAAATTTAGTTTTCCTTGTTGCTGAAAGAAATCACTAATGGAAATAAACAAATTTTACAGTAACTTATAGCTACTGTATATTTGTCTACGTAAATAGTGATACGTAACTTAAAGGAAATCACTAATTATTAATTGATAATGAAATTTTGTTTCCATAGAAGAAAGAATTCAAAACAATTATTATGATTAGTTGATGACTAATTTTATAATTAAATATTAAAAATCGATCAAGGAACACATTTAATTGTGTATATGGAAGGTTTTAATTTTCTTTATTTTTAATTTAATTAGAAATATTTTTAGGGCGCGCAAAATATTAGGCCAATCAAGGATAATGTGGTTCGATCATCATTTTTGTTTATTATAATAGTGGATATTACATTTTTTTTAAATTGTGACAGAAGGAACTATAGTGAATTCCCGCGGTGACCAGCCTGGCAGTGTACGTATGCGTTTATATCTTTCTTGTTTTTTATTTTTCATTGAAATTGACTCGGCGATGATATAATTAATAACACAGGGAGGTGATGATGAAGCCGAAGCTACAATTGCTTCTAGTGGTGAAGTCAAGGATGATGTCTCCCTTGAGCTAAGTCTTGGTCTTGGATAGACTGTTAATTTCCTACCTTTTTTAAATGTGGCCATGTAAACCTACCTTCAATGGCTTTGAATTTCAAACTGTGTTTGCTTTGATGGGTATGGATACTGCCGGTTTTTGTGATGACATATCGAAGTTTAGCTATGCAATTATATAGAAATTATGGACACTCCAAGCCGTGTTTTATGCCAAGTTTATATGTTATGTTGTTGGTGGTGCAAAGGCCACGCTAGGAAATAGAGGACAATTATTGATACAAATCTGTCAGGAACTATCCGTCGACGACAAGTTCTCACAAAATAGGACACGGGCAATAGTTTATATGGCATATCGTATCACCAATAGATTATAAGCAACAGATAGTACCTGCAAATGTTTTCAACAGATATTTACTAACAGATTTCTATTATTTTCTTAAAACATTAATTGGGACAGATTTTCGATCACAAATCTGTCAGCTAGAATTCCTAGAAAACTAAAATAAATATTGAAACTTAATATTTTAAGGGGATGGGCTGCTTTGTGCTGAATGTGAATTTTAGTGGGTTGAGTAACTCCACCTGTTATGGCAAAAGGTGTGAAATGTATTTTACACATAGAATGAGTATACCTACAATTATACTTTTAATGTAGATGTAATGTCCCTCTGTTTTTCAGGAATTTGTTTATGTTATTTTAAAACTGCCCGTCCTAACCCGAACCAAATTAATTGGTTTTGATAACAAATAACAACCAACTCAGTAAAATCCCTTTTATACTAAAAACTATAGCAGAGGGTCTGAGAGAATGACAGACCTTTCCTATCAAAACAACCATTTTTAAAATGGTCTAACCCATCAATTTTGCCCGGTATACAAACACGCATACAAAGACAACAATGGTTTGAAACTTTGAATAAATTTAATAAAACAGAAAAAAAAATTAGCATTAATGAAGTATATTACAGAGAATAAGCGTTTTATATAATCTTTTTATCATTATATTATATCTTAACTCATGTTTTTCTTATGTAACATGACTAATTCTTAGTAGATCAAATGTACACTTTTACAGTGAATATCATCATTATATGAATGTATTCTTGGCCTAAAATACATCCTCTTTTTCTTCCTAAGGATTCATAAATATAACAACTTCGTTCTTACCCGTAATCGACCTGCTACACCCGTGGCCATTGTGGACTAACAACCTACAAATGACCAACATACTCACCATATTAACATTAATTACAAGGTAAAAAAAAAGTGTTTTCGAGTTAAATCAATTCCACCCGAGTCAACCCCTAGAGAAAATTTAACATGTTTTGAGACAATACGTTATTCAACTTACCCATTTTTGACACTTTTAACGACAAAATATACAAATTGTTACTGTCTAGTTTCGCATTAAGACTTGTTTTGAATGATTAAACACTAACCTCAAGCGTGCTAAAAACTAATCTCATTCGGCTAGCAACAACGGAAGGCTCTTCTGACCTCCCCACAACTGCCATTTGCTCCATCTGAAGTGTTTTCACCGGAAGCCTTACACCAAAAAGAAACAGAAAGTTAACTATATTTTGCTTATTAGAATAATTTATTTAAAAGAATATTTGTTCTCTCACCATGCCATTCCTCTTAAATAATAAGCATTTGCTATGATAGCACAAAACCCTTTCCATTGAAGCTTGATCTCATCTGAAACCGGAGACGTTGGAGACCACCGAACTATGGTAGGCTGAGGCGTACACAGTATAGTTATAAAGATGATACTTAACCACAATATGCACTCGTTCACCTGTATCACGAGACAGTATTAAATCAGATAAAGGCGGTCAACCCAGCCTTAAAATTAAATCTTATAAAACTTAAAAACTTGATCCCAAACCTTACCTCCTCATAACAAATCTTGGATTTTAGACTAGTACCTCCTCCATAAGTTTGCATTTCTTCGATTTCAAAGCTGGATTCTTTCATATGTGTAAGTTCTTTTCGCAAGCCTTCATCGGTACACCCCAAAGCGTATGCGTTGACCCCCGTACTAATGAATTCCTAATCAAATATTATCAAAAAACAAGTTCTTGAACTGATTTTGCATAAAACAATGAGCCGATCGAGTTTAAATCAAATAAAGGTTAAGCGGGTTTACTTTCAGATTGTCACCTCCGCCTCTGTCAATGAAGTTTCGATATCTCTTAAACAAGCTGATTGCTATGTTTCGTGATGACCGGTACTCGTCATCATCAGAAGAGACCGAGTCTTGTTGTTGACACTAGGACAATTAGAATAATCAGTTTTGGTAAACATTTCGACCCGTTGGTTGGTTGGTTTCTTACCAGCAGTCTTTTGGGGGCCGACGGTTGATGGATTTTGTCTCGAGTAAAGCCTTTCCAGGAGAAAGGCGAAACCTGAAATCCATTAATACCTTTTGGCACGACACAAGAGTTAACAGAAACATTTGTAGCTTTACAAGGAGTTATTGTGCAAGTATCTGATATTGTGCAGATAGCTAGCTGCTCCTGGAGTTTGAGTCATCAACATGGTTTAACCATACCTACCTACCTACCTACCTTCAAAAGTTGAAAGCTTTTGATAAATTGAATAGTTTTTTCCCTAATTATTGTATGTGCATAAACATTCTAGGTTTCATTTGAAGAAATCACACAATAAGATCATGACAATGACAAACTGCTGTCGGTTAAGTTTGGTTAATTGCCAACGTATTAATTAGTATTTTCTTTTTCCGTTTTGTTCAGTTAGTTATGGTGTTTAAAGCTCGTGGTTATGGTACTAACAGTTGCAACATAAATAAATTTGAAGCTTAAAATAGAGGTGTATAGATAAAAGTTGGTTAACAAAGACATATTAACCATAACCATGAGTTTTTTCTCAGCCCTAAATTGGGAAAAGCTATCTAAATAAATAAGGAAGAAAAAGAAAATGATTATTACTGACCTACCTACTAATCAGTGGGGTGGCATGAAGTAAGCTGCAGCACAAAAGAAAACGTGAGTGAAGTAAGTAAGAATTAATTAATAATAAAAATTATGGGATGAAATATGATTATTACATATTTATAAAACAGAAAGAGAAAAGTTTAGCGTTGGTAGTTACCAAA
The DNA here is from genome assembly GCF_021521415.1 of Bidens hawaiensis. Taxonomy (NCBI): domain Eukaryota; kingdom Viridiplantae; phylum Streptophyta; class Magnoliopsida; order Asterales; family Asteraceae; genus Bidens; species Bidens hawaiensis. The sequence goes on along the minus strand of NW_027505527.1, from coordinate 8,254 downwards.
TCAATATATTATTATAAGATTAAGAGTGATCGATCAATAAGTTTTTTCTGTTTTTCTTAAAAGATGAAAAAGAGCCATAAATAAATGGATATTATGAAATTAAACAAATAAGAACGAATCTACGTAAACATCAGCTGAGACGGGGCCACGAATATTATTATTATTATTATTATTATTATTATTATGAATGGCTGGCCAAGGATCTTCTGGTTCTGGTGGTGTTGATTAATGTTGTGGTTTCATTTCATTCTTTTCTACCCCATGTATACGTGGCGGCACCTTAATCCATTGCAACTTGTTCTTCTTCTTCTTCTCTTGCTTATTATCATCATTTTACATTTTTATTGTATAAGTTGTGAATTTACATATTATCAAGTGGTGTCAAAGTAAACAAGGCTAAGCTCAATTATTTGTAGCATGCAACATTTTCATAATTATTTATATTATATTTTTAGACACAATATTAAGGCTTCTACTTACTGCTTTAAGGCTTCTACATTCAAGTATTTAACCTCTCTCTAGAGAGCTTGCTTCCAGTAAGACTCTAGGCTAGACTCAAAACAAATTTTGTTTGCCCTTTCCAAAAGGGTAGTTAATACAAATTTTCTCAACCTTGTTAAAAAGACCTTATTTTCTTCACAAATATCAACTCTGAATTTTCAACATCAGTCAACTTATGAAAAAAGACTCACCCAAACTGTAGCAAAACATATTGTATCATCCATTCTATCCTTTTCAAAATTAAAGGAGCCTGTTTGGTGCATTAAATAAACTGTAACAAGAACCCGAAGCTTCAAGCGAACACAAAAAAAATAAAAACCCGATCAACTGTATCGTCAAAGTGACTCAATAGCCTACGACATAACGGTTTTTATTCTGGCTTTTTGCAAAAAAGAAAGTGAAACACACAAGCGTGTTGTTTGTTCATGTGTTTCTTTAGATGTCAAGTAGCAATCTTCTGGGGTCTTCAACGACATCCTTAATACGCCTCAAGAAAAACACTGCCTCTCTTCCATCAATCAACCTATGGTCATAGGTTAACGCCACGTACATCATAGGCCTAGCTTTGATTTCACCCCCAACTACCATCGGCTTGTTCACTATCGAGTGCATACCCAAAATAGCCGACTACAAAAGAAAAAAAAAACATATAAGATTGTTGTTTGACTACTATCAGTTTTGCTTTCTCAATGCTATGTCAAAGCAGGGGCATAAATGAGCTGAGCCGCTCATGTGCTACTTGAGATGGGCTCACTAAAAGCTTGAATTGAATCAAGCTTAAACAAGCTCAAGCAAAATGGAAGCTCGTTTAACAAAACAACTTGAGCCCAAGCTTCACATACCGAGCTGACTGACCTGACTGGAAAGCTTACAAGCGTATTATTTAAAAAATATAAAAAATTTTATTTGATATATCAAAATTAATTACATAAAATATTATTTTACATAACTATGATAAAATACTAAAATAATATACATTATGTATATACAATATGAATAATTATGTGTATATAAAAAAAGAAACAATTAATTAGCTTAAAAAATAACCAAATTGAGCCGATCTTAAAGACTTGCTCAACACACTGAGATCATGCTCGAGAGATAAAGCCTACTCAAATTAAAAGAGCCAAGCGTAAGCTTAGGCAATCTCAGGCTCGGCTCGTTTACTCCCCCATGTCTTATAAAATTACTCAAGTTTATCATACCTGTGGTGGGTTAATGATGGGGGTACTTAAAAGGCTTCCATAAACACCCCCGTTAGAGATTGTAAACGAACCACCGGCCATTTCATCAATTGACAGGGAGCCACTGTTGGCCTTCTTAGCAAGAGTGTTGATTGTTTTCTCTATTTCAGCAAAATTCATTGTATCAGCATCACGAATCACTGGGACCACCAAACCCTTCAAAAATATACACAAAAATATATTTCACAAAATAATAGAAAATAACAGAAAATGAGAACTTTGTAAAAAGATAAAAGTGAAGGTATACCTTAGGAGTACCAACTGCAATACTGATATCAATATAATCTCTATATATGATGTCGTCTCCATCAATGACAGCATTGATTATCGGTTGATTCTGAAGCCCACTAACAGCAGCCTAGAAAATATAAAACCAAAACATTAAATTAAAAAACCAAAAAAAATAAAAAATAAAACGAACTTTGATGAAATAATGTTAAAAATTTGGTTTTATAAAAACAAAGCAACTTACTTTCACAAATCCAGACATGAGACCTAACTTCACTCCATGCTTCTCAAGAAAAGCATCTTTATATTCAGATCGAAGCTTCATCAAATTAGTCCTGAATTTATGAAAATCTTTGTAAATTGCAAAAAAAAATCAGTTATAAAATGGTTTAGGTAATTACAAAAATGGTTCAGCTTACATATCAACTTCATTGAACGTCGTCAACAATGCAAAAGTATTTTGAGAATCTTTCAACCGTGTGGCAACACGCTTCCTGAGCCTCGTCATTGGAACCTATGATCAATTTTAAAATGTTTAGCTAATTCTGAAATCCTGATAATTAGGTTTTTAACTAACTATTAATGAGATGCTTTATGCTTACCCTTCTTTCTCTATCTTTTGGAGGCAATTGAGGTTCTGTGGCAGAAGGTTTAGAAGGTGGTTGTTTAGGTGCCGCCTTTGGCGGTTGGGTTTCAGATGTAGGCGGTGATGATGGTGGTGGTGGTGAAGGTTTCTCCACTTTTGCAGGTGCATCTTGAGTAGACGGCTCAGATGGTGCCACATGTGTAGTCACACCTTCACCTGATTTTGATATTATTGCAACCTTTGTACCTGGCTCTACTGTATCTCCTTCTTTTGCCACAAACTGATACAAATTAAAAGTAAAAACATAAATAAGAAAGTGTTACATATACAAAATCCTATCAGTAAATATCAAAATTTATAGATCGGCATGTTTACATATATACGGGTCATTTTGGGTTATAATTTCTCTCTCAGAGATCAAATGGATAAAATAATTAAAAAGTGGCTACAAAAGAAGCAGGTCAAAAGTCACCTAGACTGTATTTCTAATGCATACAAGTAGAGTAGGGGTGGCAATTTTGACACGACCCGAACACGGCATAAAAATAATCAGGTTTTGGGTTGACATATCTACCCCGTTTAAAAACGGGTAGTTATCAGTTGACCTAGTTAATAACATGAGTAGTGTTCGGTTGACTTGTTTAACCCATTTAGCTAAACAGGTCAACCTGCCAACCTGTCTATGACCTGTTTTAAGCAATATCTTTACAGCCCATCAACCCGATTAACACGTTTGCATCTTAACTATTACCCGCCAACCTGTTCACTTTTAGATATATGGGTTAAATACGCCGTCTTTGGGTTACACGATTTTAAGTGTGTGCGGATTAAGGCTGACGCCTTTTAAACAAATAAAAGAATAGATTGTGTTCTGGTTGAGCATTTCAATCCGCCAACCCGCCAATCCACAGAATTGTCATCCCTACAAGCTCTACTAAATCGCTTTCTTCAAAAATTCAGATAGTATTTGCAATAATATACTATTTGAATCATATTAAAAGCATAAATTTATTATCAACACACATATAATATAAAAGTTTGTTTGGACAACCTAGCCTAAACTAGACGACTGGACGCACATACAAAATTACAAATTTTAACACATCAGCAACCCACACGACCTGCCCATTTTGCACACGATCTACTACAGTTACAAATTACCTCTTGGATAACACCAGCTTCAGGGCTAGCAACATCAATTGTCACCTGCAAGATTAATAATATTGTTTAGGTATAATAGTAACATATTTAAGAATGTAAAAAGCAATTACTACCTTATCAGTTTCAATTTGGGCAATTGGCTCATCAATCTCAACACGATCGCCAGGTTCTGTTACAAGCCAATAAAAAAGGTCAAACAAACAGAATATTGATAACGCCAGCAAAAAGGTAAAATAACATCCTCTTTAGAAAGGTTGCCAGAGTGCCATCACTAATGGATTCACCCATAAAAGGGACAACAGCATCGACCAAATCACCTTCAAAATCAAGATACAGTATCATAATTAGTGAGCAGAAGTTAAAAAACAAACAGGTTGGTAAATGAACCTTTACGAAATTATGATATAAGAAAAATGTACCACTATCTGATGAAAAAGATCGACTCCACATCTGGGTTGAAAAGTCTGTTTTAAATGGTGATGCAACATTCCTTACAGACTTGGAATAACTAGGAACGCCTGTAATTGTTCGATTAAAATATTAATAAAGTGAAATGATCAACTTATAAAAGATGCTTTAAGTGTGAAGATTAAAGAATAAACACTTTATGTTGGAATAAAAAGAATTACCTTGATGAAATTGACGTGCTAATTTAGTATTTCTTCCAAGAGTTAGTGCCTATAACAATAACATAACAAAAAACAAATTAACTAGTAACTGAATGCTCATTCACTTCTAACTACTCACAAAATAAGACTATAAGAGTATTCAAAATTAACTATTGATAAAAACTGGATGAAAGTGCTTTATTTATTATTAAACGTCAAAAAAGTTTAACGAACAAGAACATTTAAACGATAAGATAGATATATTACCTCAGGTGTCAAGATTGCATCGACATAACCTTGTGACATAGATCCTGTCAATGCAGGCCGAACCACCCCCAAAGATTGTTTCGTGCCCTAGAAACAACTCAAACAAGTTATACGTACAGATGAACAAAATATCTATATACATGCATGCATATCTATGTATATGTGTATGCGTGTCTGTGTGCATATGTACGTCTATATCTTTACCTGTCCTTTAATGTTACTTAGTTTGCAAATATTCACCTATTCATCAACTGTGCATAAGAAAATGTGAATGTGGTGACAAACTTATAACTAATATATTAGTTATGTGAAGATAAATCAATTTACAATAATGGATGATGGATTATGGATGTGAGCTTAAAACATATTAGATTTGAGTGTCATCGAGGGCCAGTGTCTTCAAAAGTCAAGTAACAAATAGATTAAAGTTCAATTAACCAAAATCATGTCACAGTCATACAAATACATGAATATTGATGCAACTTATAACCTTTACAGAATATCTTGTTTAATTGTATAGGTTTAGTAGCATTATATACAATATTCTAATCTAAACACTAACAATACTTACATAAGCGACGAGATTCGACGAAGCCGCTTTCCGCCTCAGGACTGCCCACATGATGCCTGTAACATGAAAAGCACTGACGTCAACAGAAACCCTAATTCATAGAAAAACTAGCTATAGCCAGCCCTAATTAGTAATCAAATCATATAAAAGTCAGATCAGCAGTCAATAGTATGAAAATGAATACAGCTGTACCAAACTATGAGATCGCTAGGGTTTGAAAACGGTAAAATAACAACAAAAAGGGGATTTTATTATGATTATTATTATTGCTATTATAGATTCGTGTAACAAGTAGATCGCACATCAAGCGTGAAGCATATACACTAAACGAATCTGAGTTTACCTTTGGTTGAAGAAGATGAAGAATTGCAGACCGATAAACGTGGGTTTTACAGACAAAAAATGAATAAACGAATTTATTTATTATTATTCGAATAATAATTACTTTAAAAGAGAGAGAGTACAACGGGAGGAGCAGCAGCCAGCTTTTCCGCCTCTTTCTAGAATTATTATTATTATTATTATTATTAATCAATAATTTACATATAAATATATATATATATATATAAAGCTACACTCATTTGATTATTTAAACATCAAACATTATAATATACACACGTTTTAATCAAACAAATTAAACAAAAAATTAATCATTGAGCCATCCAGATAAACAACTCCAACAGTTAAAAGTTTACTTTCTAAAAAATAATTAAAAAAAAAAACTATAATTGGTCTAACAGGTAAAACAGGTTAATCGATTCAAATTGTAATTCGCTAAGAGGAGTGATATTGTGGTTGTTGATCACTCCCAAAAGGAACTGACCACATGCACGTTTTACGATTTACTTCTTTGTGAAAAGTTGAAGTAATAATTATGTTTGAGGTTATGATTGGGTATGAGTCGACTTATTTATTAGGCGTATGATTTTACAAAGACTATCTAGATTTTTATAACTAATCGGTTTCAGTTACAATTATATGATAAGTTTCGGTCAAAGAACAGTTACGTTAATTTGGTTTAAAAAATGGAGAAAAGACAACCAGATGTTTAAGTAGAATAGGAGAAAGTAATAATAAAATATTGTAATGTTTTCTTAGTATACTTATACTATATTATAGTTTATTATCTTAATTTAGGATGTAGCCGCCTCTAATTGATTCATCTGTCAACTACTGATTGGCCCATTTTAATACCCTCATGGGATAATGAAGAAACACTAAATGACCCCGGCAGATTAAGGATAATCTTAGGGTTAAGTAGATGTTTCTCACGAGGGTTAGGTCCGGCAAAGATGGTTATTCTTCTAATGACCTACAAAACAGACACCGTGAGCTCGTCACTGAGAAGGGGGGGGGGTACCTCCTTGTGACCACCCTCCGGCGTGAGAATCAGACTAGATTGCTCTGAATATAAGTGTATATTAAGAGAAATAGCTAGATAAGATAATATCAGATGATATGTGATGATGATACCGTTCCAAGGTGTTGGAGTATTTATAGCCGAATGTAGGTTTCCAAGCAGGTACAGCCAGCTGTATAATATTCCTTTTCCACCAACTGTGGGCTACGTACGTGCCATGTTGGTGGTTGGTGGGTAGGCAGCGGCTGATAGTGACATGGCCGGCTGTGTACTATTCCTTTTTCACCAACTACAGGCTATGTACGTGCCACGATAAGGGTTGGTGGGTAGGCAGCGGCTGATAGTGACATTTTGTACTAGAGCGTGTTCCTCCTCGTACTGTTGTCGGTGAGCTGTCACCCTGTGATTGGTTCATGGGCTGCTTTGGTCAGATCTTGTCTATTTTGTCCATACCTTGGCAGGTATAGTACAAAAGATCTTCCAGAAGCGTACGGACTGGCTCATTTGGGCGGGAGTATTCCCGCCTTGCTCATTCCTTCTTCAGGTGACATTACTGAATTATTAAGAGTTAGTGCCTTGTGCGTGTAGCCTTACTATTAATGCGGGTAACCTTCCCTCATGGCTTGTATCCACAGCTGCGGGAACAGGCGGGGTACTTTACCACTGGGAGGCTTTTCCTGCGGGAACAGCTGGCGTACTGCACGTAAGGTCTTCATCTCTCTGAGCATGGTGGGTCCTGCGGAACCAGTTGGTCTTTGCGCAGACGTACCTTTTCAAGGTGTGTCTTGCGGGTCCAACTGGACTTTGCTGGGACCTACCTCTTCAAGTCCCCCCAGTCCATTGTTCTTCTCATGAATTGTTAATAAGTGAGGTGAACTTTTGGACTTAAGCAATGGGTTTTGAAAAGGGTTTTTAGTTTTAAGGTTTTCCGTGGGGATTCTTCCCGCGGTTTTCCTAATGTCACTCTCAGAAATTCCCGACTTTTCTGCCTAATCTTTGGTTGTGATGCGGGTATGTGTTTAACCCCTTCGCACGTCGGGAGCGTTGAGTTTCACTTGCATAGATTCTTCACGAGGTTTTGGTAGTTTTGGACATAGTGATCAGTTATGTTAAACCACCAATTCCGCCTTGAAGTTTCAAACAAGCTAGTTCTCAACGTTCCCGCTATGCGGAGGTGCTATTTCCCTTTCCGCAAGCACGGTCCATAAGATCTTTCCTGGCTTCAATTCCCTGCAAGTGCTAAGTATGTGAAGGGTTTCGTCTTGACACTGTACCCGCACTTGTCTTACGGTTTCTTGTTTCCCAAGGTATCTTGTTAGCTTTGATTCCCTGCAAGTGCTAAGTATGTGAAGGGTTTCGCATTGACACTGTACCCGCACTCGTCTTACGGTTTCTCGCTTTCCAAGGTAAGGGGGTATATTCCATCTTATTTTTGAATCTTTTTGAATCTTTTTGAAATTCGAAGAGTTGGTGAAAGGATAAGAACAGTCCAAACTGTTGAAGGGACGTTAGCGTCGTCCGACGGTTTCTTCTGACAGTTTCAGGACGTGCAGGAAGTTATGGCAACGTGACAGTATATGGTCATTCCAGACGCTTTTTTCAGGCGCGTGGGCGCGAGTTTTCGGGCGTGTGGGGGCGAAGTTTACGGCACGCGTCTTGTCGACAGCTGTTGCCAGCTTGCTCTTTCCAGGTGTCATAGTTTCATTGCACCTGCGCTTTTCCCTCTCC